>NC_142934.1:59351165-59353665 GCF_046866305.1 Octopus bimaculoides | reverse complement strand
GCCTCCACAGATATATTACAGTTCATAAGAAATTAAGGCAGAATTGTCACCCTTGTGGGTCTGCTGGCTCAGCACTGGCTTAGGGCTAATTCACAACAGCAACAGCAATAATGAAGACAGCAACATAAATAATGATAACAACTAGTAGGATAGATATCGTATTTTTATATCTTTAGATTAGAAGATAAATTTATCACTCCGAACAAGAAGCAAATGTAAATAAATAAATGAATAAATAAATAAATAAATAAATCTCAAAAGAAAAACCAGAAATGATATGGTTCTCCAGATCGATACCTGTTTTATAACCGGAACACTTTTAAGATGCTCTGAAACATGGCTTCGGATTCCACTACAAAAGCTTTTATGCTCATTACCGAAATAGTCTTGGAAAGTCGGCTGTGAAAGAATTATCGATTTTTTTTTTTGACTAAGCAAATGGCTAAATATAAAACAGTAACTGCGATTATGTCATGTTTAGCATATTACTGGTACTTTATTGATTAATATGTTACTGGGTACAGGTCGTGTCAAGACAAATCAAGGAGAGGTTGAAAGTATTCCATTAATGGTGTCTGTGGAGGCGCGTGGTTTAGTGGTTAGGGTGTTGGACTCATGATCTTAAGATTGTGGTTCCGATTCCTGAACCGGGCGACACGTTGTGTTCTTGAGCAAAATACTTCATTTCCCGTTGCTCCAGTCCACTCAGCTTGCAAAAATGAGTACTCCTGTGACGGACTGGAGTCTCGTTCAGGTGGGGAATATGTACGCCATGGAAATCGGGATCAGTAAAAGGAAACTCGAAAAGGAAACTTTACCTTTAGTACTGGTATCTACGCTGAGTACTCCAGATCACAAACAGGGACAGAATCACAAACCGAGAAGAGCCAATCCTGAGAAGAGCCAATCTGCGCAGCCTGCAGGAGATAGTGGCAGAGAGAGAAGAGAAAAACCTGCGGTCATGTTTTCCTACTACAAGAAGAACGAATACCCTAAGCAACTATACAACGGATACCACCAAAGGAACTGTAACGGACACCAGACATAACTAACGCACTGTATTCATAGCCTTAGATTGAGTTAGTTAGGAAGCAGCAGCAAGCTAAAAATAGATTGATAGCCCCAGTAGTGAAAACCTTAAAATGGCGCCCTTTTTGTAAATCAGCAGCAGGATTTCACCATAACTAAAAATAGATTGCCTACCTCGCCGCTGACTATAAATACAGCACAGGGAACAGTAGATAGGTAGTCCGAATTTGGTTTCTGACTCGCACGTTCGAACAGCGGTTTTAACTGCTATCAACTCAGCTGAGACATGCGAGTATCTTGGCTGAGTTGATAGAGGAGAGAGAGGGAGAGAGAGAGAGAGAGAGAGAGAGAGAGAGAGAGAGAGAGAGAGAGAGAGAGAGAGAGAGAGAGAGAGAGATGTAAGAGGACATGGCGTGTCACCTTCAAAGAAAATCTGAAGCAAATTAGCAACATTCGGGAAGATGCAGAGATTTTGCCCCAAACTGGTATCTTTGGGGACGTCTTGCTACCCGATGTACAGATCAACAGTACAGGGGTGGGAACGGCAAAGCCAAATGGTTAAGAAGTTTGCTTCGCAGTCATGAGATCTAAAGTTTCGAGTCAATTGTGTGGTACCTTACCCAAGTGTCTGTCAACAAAGGTTCGAGTCGCTCCAAGCATTGTGAGTAAAATTCGGTGAACGGAAACTGTTATGAAACCGGTGGTGTCGAACTGTAACTGTAATTAAAAGAGCCTGCCTTTTGACACACTTTGTTTTGTTGATTACCCCTGAGAACTGCGTTAAGGATTAGCGTATTTCTAGAATACTCAGTTACTTGCAAGTTAATTTGATGGGTACAATGTTGTAGGAGCATTTATCGTGGACATCGACGGAGATCCATTTACTGGTACTTATTTTTATTATAAATATGATAGTGATATTTAAGTGCCAACATATTCCAAGTATATTTTTTATCGGACAGTATATTACTGGTACGAAATTAACTGAGCCAGTTTTGTATGAATTTGAGACGTTACATGGTTCATATGTAGATCAGAGCAGATATAATTCGAACATCAATATAGAGAAAAAAATGATTTGCGTTGTTTATTCCGGCTGTCTGCGCTCTGAGTTCAACCCCGATGGGATTACTTTTACTTTTCGTCCTTTGGTAGTCGTTAAATAAAGTACCAGACCAACGCGGTGGAATAGCGGAATTGTTAGGATGCCGGGCAAGAATACCTTGTGCTATTTGTTCTGCCCAGTTTAACACACCTACAAGTTCTTTGGGTACCTTTAGCGAAGTTCACGCAATTGCAAATATTTGGGTCAGATTTCCGGTTAGTGGACAATTTCCTCTTTTCCTTCAACAGTCACTTATACCCTGCAAAAATAATAGAATATGGTCACCCTCCTTCCCTCAATGATTAAACAGTAAAGAATCAATTTAGTGAATATGCCAAATACTTTATTGTTACCATTCAGACAAAA
>NC_142934.1:59323824-59350665 GCF_046866305.1 Octopus bimaculoides | reverse complement strand
ACCATTCAGACAAAAGTCAAAGTTAGTCTCAGTTTAATCTGAATTTCGAACATGGTTGAATAATCCTTTGCCTGTCCAAAGCATTTTCATAAGTTTGTTCTGAACTTCGAAACGTCCATGCTTGTTTTCAGACTTAGTCTTTGTTTCATCCTTTCTGAGTAATATAAATCCCAAGTTACTCTGGTGGTTGAAAACAAGTGGGAATGTGTATCATATATGATGCATGGACGTATAGAGAATATGTCTCGTGTATATCATGGGATACACAGGACAAACAAAGGGCAAATGCTTCAATTCGGTTTTTAACAGTTACAACAGTACCACTTCCTTCCACAAGGATAGAGTATTGACTTGTTAGATAGATCCAAGGTTTTACAATAGGAATTTATGCTGTTCCATGTCTTTTTCAAAAATATCATCATAAGTGAAATGAATGAACTTCATTTAGGATGTAAAACTATCATAGTCTCCTTCTTTGCAGTCCTCGCTCAGAAATAGTAATTTTTTTCATCTCAAGAACTAAATCTCTATATTTCCAGGAGAATATACTTGGTTTTGGGAAGTTCATTTCATTCTTCTCATTCCAAGTATATCTGAAAGGAAACGGTTTGAATCAAGTAGAGAAATTGCGGCACTTACTTTATTTGCACAGAACATATTTTTTGTTGTAAAGTGTATAGCAAGAACCATGGAAAACACCATATATCCTTTTATTTTAATGTTTTAACTTGAAACTATCTTTGAAGGATAGAGTGCTTCTAGTATAAAGTTAAGTTTCGTATTCAAACCAACTGTTATTTCACTGGACAAACATGTAAAAGGTAAAGTAATATTTTATTCATAAAGGGGCACTAACAGCATATTTAAATAAACTGCCGTTCAATCAAAGACACAAAGTAGTATATTGATTTCTAACAAAGATAAATGGGCAGATATTTTGAGGGAGAGCGTAGTCATTTAAAGTCGAGCCAAGTATATTACTGATACTTGTTTTATCGACTTCCGGCAGGAGAAAAGCCAGGCTGATGTTAGTAGGACTGTAACTTAGAACTCAAACTGACTGTCAGCCCAAGGCCCTGAGAAGAGCCGTGGGCTGACAGTCGGTTCCGTGCTAGAGAAATCCTTAGCACACCATTGCTGGATGTAGACATATCTGCCCACGCTGGTCAGCTTTGATTTGAATAGTGTGTTCACGCACAGAACCAGAAAAAAGCCCGCATGACATCCCGTCGATGTTAATAAAAATTTCGCCAACCTATCGCTCTAGACTAACACTTTATCAATTCCTCCAACAGATTAAAGTTAAAATTGACTTTAGCAGAATTTGAACTCCGAAAGCCAAGACGACTACCGCAAGACATACTCTACGACTCACTTACGACTCTTACCACTTTGTTACCAAACAGACCATTCTTTGGAAATACAGCTATATCTCCTATAAGTCGTAAGTTCTAAAATACTAGATAAGTAGATTAAATAAAATCATAGGGATGCTGAAGTATCAATGGAGTTATATCTTAGTTTTTCAATTCTTTATTATTATTTCAATTCTTTATTATTCAGTTTATTTAGAGGATCTGTATCTTAATTTCCCATTATCTTTTATCCAATTTGTTAATTCTTTAATCTCGGTAATGTTCTGGAATAGACTTTAAGTTAAGAATGTTGTGTTTGATATTCTGATTAATATATTAATATCTTTTTGTTTATGTGCAACTTCTGTTTACTTATCTAAAGATTAAAATTTATTCCTGTTCTTTTCTTTCAAAACATACTGACATATATAAGATTTTTTGTAGTGAACTCATTATTTTAATACAAATATAATAATTTATCTGTTGGTTTATCTGTCTAGTTTTAGAATGATATTGAGTTGAACTTTCAATTTTCAAAGACTTTATCAAATATCGGCTCGTGATCATTCGTGTATTTAGAAAAGTAACTAAATATCTCAGTGCGAATCTTAAAAAGTTGGGTTTCTCAAAATCAGAAGGTAACTGGTTGACTAGGAAATTATAATTACAAGCTGTTAAGGGAACTGTGAAGAAATGTAAAACGGTCCATAAATCTAATATGTAGTGCGTACAAATGGCTATAGTCGTACAAACGTATGCTTACACGCACATATAGAAATAAAAATACATAGACCCACGCATTGTATACATGCTGTGGACATGTATGCATGCATGCACATACATACATGCATTCATTCACAGATACACGCACACACGATGATTACTTGATCTTACCCCATTATTCAGGGATCTCTCTAATTGTTCAATGTCATACGCCCATGTGCTGTAAGTTGATTCTTAAGACTGGTTGATAATTTACAAAGTCGAAACTAAACCCCACAGACGAAACACGGCATATTTACAGAAATGATTGGAAAGTCCGTGGGATAAAATTCCTGTGTAGATGTCTTCGTAGCCCAGGTTTGGATTTGTTTACTTTGTTACGAGCAACTCAGCTTGTACATTGCGGATGTGTAGGTAAGCTTGACAGATTGTTTGACAGATGTACTAAATCAGTTTGTCGCTGCTTCAGCGTCAACACAGCTCAATCTCTATGAAAGGCGCTCCATCAGAAACCACATTGGAAGCCACTAGAAGTTTATATGAGGGAAAAAGTGATAAAATTTAAGTATGATAAGTATGTGAATGAAAGAACTAGAACAGAGATACTACAAGTATGTTGAACAAAAACAATGTGAAATTAAGGGCACAGTTTTGGAGACTTCCTTAAGAAAATGACACAGAAAACAAATCCCAAAGCCTAGATCTTATGACAGGATATTTATTCTTTCAAGAATTTCATGTTATATTTTGTCAGGTTTGATAAAAATATATGGAAAGAACATAAGTACTACCATTTGTCCTCTCATTAAATCTCTTATCACACCTATTCACAAAGTATGGTTTATATAAATGGATACAATGGATTCAGACACATTTCTGATGTTTTTCTTTATAGACGACCTCTTGGATCTCATCAACCAAGATTCCATAAAATTGGGTCATAATGTGCAGATCTAATGATAAAGCTAAGAAAACGTGTGTACACTCCCCCCCCCCCCCCCAAAAAAAAAACCGTCCAAACGAGCGCTGCTTGACAATACAGCGTTTACATACTGGTGAGAACTACAAGTATTTTGGAAAAGAAGAGAATTTTCATATCTGAGACAAGTATAATGTAACCTTTCACTAGAAGAGAGTGAGGAGTACCTCAAGATAGTAAAGAAAACACGGCCATTAGGACTCAGAATATAACATGCATATATAACAATTTGCCATGCCTATCTTAAGGCTTAGAGGGATGTAAGAAATCGGAAACTGCTCAGTGTTACGGAAAATTTCAGTATCAGAGGGTGAGTAGACATATATTTCCCCACATCCACACAAGGCAGCTGTATCCTTAAATGTGTATTAACATTTTACCAGACCTGGAATATATTTCCAGAGCAATATCTTCAACAAGGTAAAAAAAAAAAAAGTATCAACAACTATCTCGCTTAAGTTTGCAATTACAAAAACGATGTCAGACAATGAACAATTAAAGATTAAACAAATATATGTCGCCAATGATCTAACGTTATAGCTACAACTACTTATTATTTTCGGTCAAGACGAACAAAGCTACTCGCAGAATCGTTTATAGGCCGGGAAAACGCTTAGCAGTACGTTCTGAGTCAAAATTCCACCGAAGTCGACTTTGCCTTTCATCCTTTCAGGGCCTATAAAATAAGTATCAGTTGAGTACTGGGGTCGATGTAATCGACTTAACCCCACTCCACCAAAAATTGCTGGCCTTGTGTCAAAATTTGAAACCATTAATTCAATCACAAAACTATTCATTTTCCCCCACTAAAGCTAAAAAGTTTTATGTAAGAAGATTGAAACCCGCGAATGACCACTACAAATTAATAACTCGCTCTCCGAACAAGATGTCTAAAGCCTAGGTATATCAATGGTTATATTAATCATAGGCAGCTGTAAGAGAAATAACAACCAAGATATTAAAACAATGCGTAAGTCAGTAGTGCCCATGATGGCACCGAAGATGAACTTTTCTATGAAGTTAGCGAGACTAAGAAATACCTAGCAGCAATGATAGAGGTGAAATGACGACAGTGATTGATGAATATGTTAATAGATGTTAGTAAAGTAAACACACGGTCGTCAACTATCTGCAGCAGCCACGAAAAAGTCTTAAAATAGAAAAGTGAGAAGAGTCTTTTCTCTGACACTTTCTCTCTCTCTCTTCCCTCTTCCCTCTCTTTCCTTCTCTCCCTTGATCTATCTGTCTGTCTGTATGTATGCATGAATGTCTCTCTGTCTCTCTGTCTCTGTCTGTCTCTGCCTGCCTGTCTGTCTGTCTGTCTGTCTGTCTCTCTCTCTCTCTCTCTCTGTCTGTCTCTCTCTCTCTCCCTCTCTCACTCTCCCTTTGAATTTATTAGCAACGTAGGCGCACTATTAATCTTCACACTTTGAATTGGAGACTAATGGGAAACAGAGATAATTGAGAGCTGGCACTATCTCTGAAACTCCTGCACGGATACTTGCAAAGTAAACAAGCCCAGGAGACAGTTTTGTAGGCAGTATCTACAGTAGCAGTATACTAATGTGTGTTAATGCATAATTATTTTGTTCTAAATTAAATATTTATAAAAAATAGATCTTAGAAAATATGTAATTTAATTTAATGAGACTTTTTTCTTAAAATATACATTGATAATTAAAGTATACGTCCTATTACTTGTAGTGTCTCAAGAGCCTGGAAATGCGGCAATCCGGTTTCCTACAGTAGTAAGTTGCTGGTAGGAAAATCTCATCCTAGATATGTAGATAGTCTATAGCTGTTAACTTTTCCTCAGCGAGTTGAACTTAGCATTTCAAATTGACAAAACCTTGCCGATTTTACGATTTTTTCATTGCATACAACAGTATATTAACTGCCGTGTGATGCTTAATGACTGCGTGGTGCCGATGCTCGTGACAAGATATGGATATTTGAGTTTGTGATGCTGTTCCGATTCCTAGTTTAGCCATTTAGTTTATTTTTTTCTTTTCATGTCTTTCTCTGTGACTGGAAAGGTTGATTGTTCTCACACACAGTGTCATCATCAGATTTCATAGAATGTGACACAAGCGAAATCGATGACATAGTCTGTAGTAAGACACAGAATTGAAGGACTCAAATAAGTATATTTTTTTCAAATATGGAACAAATTCTAGTCATACAAGTATACACAGTTTACTTATTTTGCATCAAACTACTTCAATTTACATCGCTGCTGGACAAGATGACGTACTACCGACTTAAAGATGAACGGATTGAGTTCTGCCAACGGAACTGTGCTGTGCAAGACAAGTAGCTCTCAGTGGCTCAGAGCGCTAAAATGTAAAGGGATACGAATGGCAGGTACTGCTTAATATTATAAGCCGCAATAGAAAAATGTGAACTCGCAAATAATTTGGGTCATTATAGTAATAGTTTTAGCATTTGTCCAAAACAATTTCATTAGCAATTATGTTTTGGTTGTCATTGGAACCGAAGATGGAGATGCTTTTTCCGCTGCTGATGAGTTGAATGTAGTATAGGCTTTTACACAAGAGCTGTAACGCAACGGCTCACAATCTAAAACATGGTCAACGTTTAATTGCAAAGCTTATCTAATCGACTGAGATCTTACTCTGATGATGTTGAGTACCGCAAGTAGCTCATGATAGCTTTCTCCAATCTCAAAGAATGATCTGAACTCACTAAAACAAACGAAATACATCCCATAATAACTCAGTTGCGAAACTCATGTGTCTTGATTTAGGGCATTGATTACATAATTTCAGTGACTGGATATGAGCCATGAGGTCTTCGAACATCTGTGCCTTTTAATCGATAGAATATGAACTAATCTTCTTCATAGATACTTCTCACGTACTAGATCTATGGTTGTCCTGGAGCACGTAATTATCATTGTACGAGGGCTTTTCTAAATGAATAAACTCATGTTAATAGGAATTAAAACAATTATGAGCATATGAGATGAGTTTATAGTTAGCATGGGAATTATTAAATTCAAACTGTAACCACTTTAATCATATTTGGATCTAAGTCAATAAATATTGCTTTACTTTTATTTTCAGCATTGTATGAATAAAACTACAAAATAAAATTTATATCAGCAATGCTAATATTGCATCAAATTTATATTTATAATGGAAAATAACCACTACCACCAGCAACAAGACAACAAAAATTTTATGCAAATTAAACAGAAACCATGAAAGAGTTAGTAATTAAAATGATAATGCTCAGGTTTAGGTCACGATATTAAAATAGGTTAATGATGCTAATCATTGCCAATTTCAAATTAGAATTCATATTGTTCTCTTCATAATTTAGTTGAATAAACAGGCTAAATAATCAATGCGTAATAAAGAAGTCGCAATTCATACGTCTACGTAAAGATTCATAATGCTTAAAGATTATATAGCTTTTTATTATTAAATATGAACAGGATTTTGCCACTGTGTTCTGAGTTTAATATATTGAGTTTCATTGATCTTGAAATACTGATTTCTTAGCTTAAACTAAAGCTTCTGTTTGGGCGGATAAACTAAGATATATCTTTCCAAATGTATAAGATGTCTTTCATATTATTGTTTTATTCTGCTTTTTAGGGCCTTAATCTTTAACCTACAGCCAAGCTGGAGCATTCACTGTCTTGAGTTATGTCAATTATATTGATTCTAGTATTTGCTTCAAATGAAAGTTAGAGTTATCTCTATGAGCCCTAATTATTTTATCGACCTTGATAGCTGAAAAACACTATTATATTTGTGAGATATGAACTCAAAGCATAATGATTCATGACTTAACTATCGCAACACACGCACGCACACGCACACACACACACACACACAAACACACACACACAAACACACACACACACACACACAAACACACACATGCACACATTCAATAAAGCAAAACAGGATAAACAACTCAATGTATAAATATATTTTTTTATTTTCAATCGGCAAGAATTTGTGTATGGCATTTCTCAAAGTCAGTTTGCAAAAATCTAGTTCTTTGAAACACTTTTGTAACTTTCTACTGATTTGTATATATATATAAAATTGAAAATGCGTGTGTGTATGCGTCTGTATGTATAAATCCTTAAAACTCGAAAACTACCCAACCGATTTCATTCAAATTTTACACATGCATTACTTAAGGTGCATGGAGTGTCACGGGTCAAACATTTTTCAACTTCTTGCCTAATGCGATCCCGGAGTAATCTTTTAGAGTGGTTCGGTATGACATGTCAAAAGTGAATATTGTTTCACTGGAGCACAACAACGAGTGCATTGAAGTCAGGGGATACTACTTTGAAGGTGATCAGTGTTTTGTATTTCTTTGAAATTAAGAAATGTCACTCCTGAAAAAGCCTCAAAACTACAGGAGTGACCGTATATACATATATATAGATGTTTACGATCTAGTTTGGATTCTTTGCCATCAAATTTGATGGCAAAGAATCCAAACTAGATCGTAAACATCTGTCTGTCTGTCTGTCTGTCTGTCT
Source organism: Octopus bimaculoides (assembly GCF_046866305.1). Lineage (NCBI taxonomy): Eukaryota > Metazoa > Mollusca > Cephalopoda > Octopoda > Octopodidae > Octopus > Octopus bimaculoides. The sequence goes on along the minus strand of NC_142934.1, from coordinate 59,343,077 downwards.
GTCTGTCTGTCTGTCTGTCTGTCTGTCTGTCTGTCTGTCTGTCTGTCTGTCTGTCTGTCTATCTATCTATCTATCTATCTATCTATCTATCTATCTATCTATCTACACACACACACACACACACACACATATATATATATAAGCAAAAATGCTAGTTCTAAATGGTAACTGTGTTAAGGCAAAATATACTACAGAAACTTATATATGTAAAAATGTGCATTTATATACGTATGTACACACACTCACACACACACACACACACACACACACACACACACACACACACACACACACACACACACACACACACACACACACACACACGCATACCCATATGTGCATGTATATATATATATATGTACATATATGTATGTGTGTGTGTGTGTGTGTGGGCGCGCATGTGTGTATTTGTGTGTGCGTGCATGTGTGTATGTGTGTGTAAGCTGAAAATATTTGCGTTATATTTCATTATGTCACACCAATGTTCTGTCTGAATTAAATTCAGATAACACGAGAAATAATATTGCCTTTGTTATTCTAACTAATCTTATTTAAAGTCTTTTTATCAATATCAACTATTGAGCTTCCAAGATATCATTAGACTGTTTTATTTAATTCAACAACGTTATTTATAGTTAGATATTGAAAATTTACTCTAGAAATGAAAATTGTTTTACGTTAACATTGCATGTTTCTGCGTCTTGATTTCCATTCTTGCCGAAGTCAATTTACACCTACATCTTTCTGGGGACGATAAATTAAGTACCACTCATGTACTGTGGTTGATACAATCCATTGTACCCATCCCTAAACTTGAAGCCTTGTGCATATGTTAAAAATCAATATTACATACTTCTTGTAGGTGGCGATCTGACAATCATTAGCACACTTAGCGGTATTTCATCTGTCTTTACGTTGTGAGTTCAACTTTGCCTTTCATCCTTCTGGTAGTCGATGAAAGAAGTACCAGCTGAGCACTTGGGTCGATGTAATCGACATATTCCCTCCCCCAAAATTGCTGGCCTTGTGCCAAACCTTGAAACCAATTTTATATACTTCTTGTAACATAATGGATTGGCGTTTTAACGATTATATCTGTCTGTAGGACGTTAGTAGCCGTGTGAAGTGAAGTGACTTCAAATAAGAATTGAAACCGTGTCGCGTTAACGACTCACTAGAAATCACTATTATATATTTCTTGTAGCACAATGCATTGGAGTTATGATGATTATATCTGTCTACAGGCCATTAGTAAACTGTATGAAGTGACTTCAACTAAACATTGAAACTGAATCGCGGTAACTACTCGCTGAATGCTTGTCGGTTACTCTATGGTGCTTGTTGCAGAAGTTAATATTTAAGGTATGGAAAGCGTCGACCTGGCAGAATCATTAGCATGCCGGGCAAAATGCTTAACGGCATTTTGTCCACCTTTATGTGTTCTGAGTTCAAATTCCGCCAAGATCGACTTAGGCCTTCGTTCTTTCGAATCGATAAAATAAGTACCAGTTAAGCATTGGGTCAATGTAATCGACTTACTCCTCTCCCTGAGATTTCTGGCCTTGTGCTTAAAATTTAAAACCAATATTTAAGATTTGATGACGGCTGTGACATATCAAAGCAGTTACATGGGAAACTCATTTCGTGTAACTATTTAGATTTCTGTTTATTGCAATGTAATACCACTACGTGGACTTAATGATGAAGATTTCCATGTTGATGAAGATTCCCAGCTGTTCCTCACGATATGCTGAAATTTCGGGTTCCATGTAAATAAATAAATAAATAAATTAATTAATTAAAGGCAAAAATTCCATATTCAATACGTATTCTGGTATGAATGTTATATATGTGGCTCAGATGCAAGCTCCTGGTAAACAATTTTTTTCGTTGGCGTACAGTGTATATAATTAAATCTATTCTAATATATCACAACACTGCAACTATTTACTATTTGAATTTAGAAGTTTAATTAAGCAGTCTTAGTTCAAATTAGCGATTTGTATATTTATACTTAAAGCATATATATACTGTCGAAAGCTTTTCAAACTGAAGTATCCATCTCTAGAAAGTAATCTCTTATAGTGTTAAAAACACAGAAATAAATCAGCAACAGGTGAAATCAACCAACATCGGCAGTGACACTGTTAAATCTGGTTTTCTGCTTGATTTGACCTATATCCGTAGTAAATAACTACTGGCACCGCATGCAAATACGTAAATTTACGTATTTGGAGCGCTGAATGAGTGGCTTACTTTGAAGCATTTTCTCATTCGCGTTAGCTAAGTTGACTGAGTTTTTTTCCCTTTCTTTTCGAACAACAAGAGTGAGAAGGATTGGTTAGTTTCGTTATTTTTTCTTCTTGTTTTGCCTTTGTGAGTTACAAGTATTGCTATCTGTTGGAGTTTTAGCACTTTAGCTGCTATTTCTGAACTTCGGTATGTGGTGAAGCAACTGTTGTTGATCCCATAATTATGTTTTTATATATATATATATATATATATATATATATATATATACGCACATATATATATATATATATATGTGTGTGTGTGTGTGTGTGTGCGTGTGTGTGTGTGTGTGTGTGTGTGACTGCACGTGTGTGTGTGTGTGCGTGTGTGTGTGCAAGTGTGTGCGTGAGTGTGGCAGTGTATGTATATATAGCTTTAAGGGGATTCCCAAAGTGAATTTATCGATAAAAAAAAAAACAGTATGTAATATATTGAGTTAAAAATCTTTCGGATGGAAAAATGGGCCGAAGGTTGATAAGAATTTATTTGCTGATTGAATGTAACCTAAGTCTTTAGCACAATCATCTAATTTCTTTAAACAAAAATATAAAGATTATACAACGCATTTTTTATCTTTTTTATTTCATCTTAAAAATCTGATTTGTTGTAAAGTTAAACATGCATTGCAATATCCGATGCAAGAAAACAACTCAAGACTATGATCGCGATTCGCTAAAATCCAACCTGATCTAAACAACAATTTTATCTTTGGCGTACTTTTCCTGACCAAGACTATCACTATATATTCAGCGCATTTTAGAGACTACCTAGAGGTGAGCAGCTGGAGACAGCGGACAGCCGTCAGCAGACAACGGTCAGCAGAGAGTTGACCAGAGCGTTGCCCCAACACAAAAGAAGTGGACGGCGGCGATAGCAACACAGAATGATCAGTTAACGTCAAGAAACTCATACCCACTACTATTGCACCTAGTCTAAGAACAATAAACTTCAAACTATCCAGGTGTTTGTATTTCGTAGTAACGATATGCCTTTGTTTACTATAAAAATTGATATTTTTTAATAAAAAAAATCACAGATTTCTGAAATCCAGCACGTAATATATTGGGTTAAAAATCTTTTGCATAGAAAAATATGCCAAAATGTGCCAAAATGTGCCGGCCAAAGAGAAAATATCCTAAACACCGTCTTTAGTACATTCAGCTAATTTCTACAAATAAAACTAAAAAAAAGTTATACAGTTCACTTTTTGCATTTCATGTTAAAAAATCTGACTTCTCGAAAAGTTAAACATGTGAAAATAACTGTACTGAATTTTCTGAAATATAGCGAAAAGCAAGAAATAATTGCTCTGCTTCAGGAAAGATTTTATGATAATCAGTATTTGTAAATCAAACAGCGATTGATATGAATAGTTAATCTTGAGTTTGATATAATGAGGTGTAATGCATTAAGTCATCCAAGACTTGGCTACTCTTTTGCTTTCTCTCTCTCTCTTTCTCACCTGGAGGCATTTTCTCTCACTTTCTCTCTCTCACCTTAATACACTCTATTTTTCTCTAGTTCTCTCCTCACCTCTATCCCTCCCTCTCTTTCTATCTCTTCCTCTCTCTCTCCACCCTTCCCTCTATCCAGTCTCCACCCCGTCTCTCTTATCATTTCAGCTTCTAAAACGGCTCTGAGTTATAGCGAAAATTCCATCGAGTAATTTCAATTTGTTAGATTTTTATTTTCTTATGGTCCCAGACATTCTAGTATACGACTTGCCAAATCTTGATAAAGTTCTCGACATCAGTGGCCCGAACGTACCATAGCACTGTAAGTAAATTGCAAATAACAACATATTTTATATTATAGCTTACAATGATATAACTCACAACTTGTAATTCAGGATCTGAACTAATTAAATACACGGAGTTTTAAAGCAGGAAAATAGAGGAGAACAAAAGAAGTAGAACGAGAATGTGATTGTGAGTCTGTGTGCGTGGCTGTGTGTGTGTGTGTGTGTGAGAGAGAGAGAGAGAGAGAGAGAGAGAGAGGGAGAGAGAGAGAGAGAGAGAGAGAGAGAGAGAGAGAGAGAAAGAAAGAAGAAAGTTGTGAATAAACTAAAAACATTGTCTTCTAATTAGTTGTCTATGAGGGACAAGAACGACACAATTTATATTCTTTCCTTTGAAGATAATTCTATAATATCTTAGATGGTTATTAGTCATTGGTTCAAAGATAGTTTTTCTGAGAAGCACAAGAAAACAAAGAAAGAAAAAAAGAAAGAAAGAAAGAGAGAAAGAAAATGTAACCCGACTACGTGCGCTTTTCATAACATGAAAATGAAATAAATATATATTGGGAGAAAAAAACGAAAAAAAAAAAAAAAATTAAAGAAGTTGAATGAAATACCTACATCCGGACTCTTTAAAAAAGACGAGACAGGTGCGTGACTATAGTATAAAAAGATATTTAGAGTCATTTAATGCAAATCTATTTATCTATCTATTTATTTATTTAACTCTATTTTTCTTTTTTTGATTCTATATTTTTGTTTTATCAAAGAATTTTTTTTAGAAGAATTTCAGAATTGTCTGGTAAATTTTCTCTTTCAATATGTTTTACACCGTCTGCTTAGGAAGAGTGAATAAAGTGCTTCTTGTCAACTACTGTGAATATGCATTGCTATATCCGATGCAAGAAATCAACTCAAGATTATGATCGAGATTCGCTAAAATATTACCAAAGTCAACCGGATCTGACAACAATTTCATCATTGGCGTACTTTTTCTGACCAAGGCCATCCACTATATATTCAGCGCATTTTAGAGACGACCTAGAGGTGAGCAGCTGGAGACAACGGGCAACTGTTAGCGCCCAGAGCGCTTCCCCAACACAAAAACAATGAACAGAAGCGACATCAACACACACCGGTCAGCTAGCATCAAGAAACTCACGACAGCCAATGCTATCGCATTTATTTCATTATATAAAATTCCCCCTTGCATATTTAAGTATTATCATCTTTCATTTTATTTAAATTTTTTATTTGAATTCTTAATTTAAATTTTATACAATATATATTTTCTTTTTATTTGAATTTTAAACAATATATATATTCTACTTTTATTAAAATTTTATACTATATATATTCTACATATATGCATATTGTTCTTTAATTTCTATTCATTATTGATTTAATTTTTCATCCTTCCTATCTTTTTTCTTTATCCTTATTATTATAGGTTATTTTAATTCTTTTGTTGCTTATTTTTATTTACTTTATTTTGTACAATATGGCCTCTTCTCTAACATCTATAACTCACCACCGAGATGTACTTACGTTATACAGGGGATCTAACTTCTTAAACTTATTACTGTTCTGTATGTATCCTTCCGTGAAAAATGTTAACCTTAGTTCAATAAGCTCATAACCCTGAAGAAGTTCTGTCCCATATAGTTAAAAAAGGTACCATTCTTAGTATATAACCAAATGATTAGAATTGGATATCAACTAGGGGTTAGAACTGAAACATTTATGTAGATTTTTTTCGTATCTCCCATTTTCTTTTTGAGCTTTACGACTTATAATTTATTTGTATTGGTATTTAAAAAAAAATTCAACATACTAATATCATACAAATAAATTATTCATACAGCCGTTTTTCTCCATTTTCTCTCTTTCAATATATACATATATCGGTAAAATACAAGATAAGTGACAAGGTATGAATTACTTCCAATAGATTACGATGATTTGATGGAGTAAAGACGAAATCATTTTTGACGCGGTTCATATATATTAAAATATTCATTTGTAAATATTTTGGTTGTTTTGTCTATCTTATTTTGATAATAATAAATAACTCGGTGGTCATTTGACATGTTGCCCTTTTCACAGGTTGTAATTAGCCAATGGCCTATATATTATTATACCGAGACACAGCATTATATATTGGGTTCAAATTTTGGCGCACAGTCACTAATTTCGGGGTAGGGGAAAGTCGATTGCATCGAACCAATGCGCAACTTATACCTATTTTATAGACTCCGAAAGGATGAAAAGCAAAATCAATCTTGGCAGAATTTGAACTCACAACGTAAAGACAGATGAAATGTCGCTAACTTTTTCGCCCGGTTTTGCTAACGATTCTGTCAGCTCAAGATCAATAATTTCGGAGGAGGAAGTAAATTGTTTACAACGACCCCACTGCGCAGCTGGTACGTATTTCATTAATCTCTAAATGATGAAAGGCAAAGTCGACCGCGGCGGCATTTGAGCTCAGAGCGTAATGTGGTTACTATTCTGCCATCTCACTGCCTTAACACAGCATTATATATTATAAGTGTGTATGTAGTAAAGAATGTATTAAAGAAACCACACCCTCCTACATATGCACTAATACAGCCATACATTCTTGAACACATGTAAAGAAATAGCATTTATTGATGTACAAATCCATGTTATTGGTGAATGCGTATTCATTAAAACATAGGTCACGCTATGATATAAAGATCATAAGGAAAAAAGTAATGGTACACTCCATATACACACACACATACACACGCGCGCTCACATCTCAGAACCTTTTCCACCATTACCTTTCTGTTTTTGTCTTACCCAAGCACTAGAGTCACCTTCATCAATGACAACCGAATTTTTCTTCAGCGAGTTTTCTGTCAGAAATTAACTGAATAATTTACTCATCCAATTCCTTCCTTTCTCATTTCATGCCCTTCTAATTCACATACAAGCGTTCACATAAGCCATTTAAGTCTTTCAGTAATCCTTTCTCGTATGCTCACACATATCGAGCGACAACTATCTGTTTTGCTTTCTTCTCATTCTCTTACTTTTTGCATGCACAGGGACAAAATCCAAAATTTTATCCACTGTTTATCTCCTACACTCACAACTCCTATACTCGTAAATCATATTCCAACCTATCTATTTCCTTCATCCATTACTACTACGAATATTTGAAATATTAGGCTGACATTTATTTTTTTCCCTACCATTCTGCATATTCATGTCCTCTATCTTGAAAAAGACGTATGTCTAAAACATGGATGATTTTTCATTTTCCACATGACTTAATGCACTGACTTTACTTTTATTTTTAATATTTTTTATTTCGTTTGATTACTTTTGTCTATAATCTTTCATTTTCAGTTGATCAAAAAGGAAGGTTGCTGTTTGAAAACTGGAGAAGAATTATTCATTATTGGAGAAAAATCTATATGTGGGTTAATGAACTATTTGAGGAGGAAAGATACTGAGGATGTTGACATGACTACAGACAGAAATCGATCTGGGATAGAAAAGTGACAAAGCATGTAGGCAACGTAGGACATATCTAACTATTAAAAATATATTTGTGTAATGGAGAAGATGAATCTGAAATGAAAATAATGAGCATGACTAAATGCCAATTCGATGAAATGGGAAATATATGAGAAAGGTGATATTTACTATGGTGTAGCTGTACACGTCAATTAATAGTATAAACTATTTAACTGGTTCCTTAACCAATGGTTGACGTAAAGAGTGGCTAGTAATAGCAACAATTAAAAGCTGGATACTTCTAGAAAATGCTCTGTCGTTAGTGAAAAATATCTGCATTAAACACACTAAATTAAAAGTATGTATTCATCTCTGGGTTATAGTGTTAGGAAGATAGCCAGTGTAAAGAAGGAAAACGGCTTTATAACAATTGTGTTTAATAGATACACAGCCACCATATGGGACTCGATAGGGTTACAACTGGATGAGCAGCTATAAGAAAGCGAGATTATACTTTAAGAGAAGGTAAATGAAACTAAATTTATTACAGGAGTGATAAACACAATAATATTAGATAGTGGAAGGATCTCAAATTCACGTCAACAAATATCTAATTCTATATAAGTTTGAAGGCACAAAACCTACCTCTTCAGGGCACTACAGATGTTATTATATACGATAGTATAACGAATTGCATATTCATTGAAACTAACTATACTGTAACGCTTTTATTACTGAATGATGATAACTAATTGTTCAGACGTTGCTTAAACAGTATTAGATGCTTATTGGATGTGCCACGCATCAAGCAGCAGAGACAACAATACTAACAGTAACGATAGCAGCACAAACACCAATATTGCGGCCGGAAATGGCTGCTACGTCAACAGCAACAAAACCACCAGAATCATGTCCAAGAATATCAGCAATGACAGTGACTCCATTAATAACAGGAACATCAGATCCAGAGTTAACGAAAGAAACATTAGCGGTGGTAGCACATCCAATACACAGGCAGGAAAATATGTCGGGTCAACTGGGCCCCCGTTTAAACAACGTTGCATCAACCACAGGTCCTCTTTTAGGATATCAGAAAAGCACAATATCACATCTCTGGCAAGCTTCATGTGGCACTTAAAAGCTGAAGGAACCTCATACATGATTAGATGGAAGCTCGTTGAGCAGCCGAGAACTTATATAAATGGGTGCGAACGATGATATCTTTGGTTGGCAGAGACCTTAAACTCCAGGAAAGAAGTATTTAGTCAATGCCTTCATCCAAAACGTTTCATACTACAAGCTTGGAATTCCCCTTCGTTGAATAGGTCTGTATTAGCTTCTTCGAATATCACTACGGCCGGAGTTAATGGTTAATAATTAATTTTTTAACATATTCATAATCATTCCTATAATTGTTTCAATTTATACTCAATTAATAAATTACAAGTTTATGTAATAAATCTGCATTTATAAGTTATGAGCAAAATGTCATCAGGGAAATAACAAACAATAGAGAATTACAGTTCTATATTTAAGAGATGAGGAATTATGTACATTATTGACATTATCTACATTATTTACATTTGACGAATATTTGCCCTCACCTTGTTTGTTGTTAACACAAGGTCTCGGCTGATATATCTTCCAGCATTCATCAGGTGTCTTGGGGAAATGAGAACCCAGGTTCTCATTTCCCCAAGACACCTGATGAAGGCCGGTGGGTATATCAGCCGAAATGTTGTGTTAACAACAAACAAGATGAGGACAAATATCCGTCAAATGTAAATAATGTAAATAATGTAAATAATATATATTAAAGATTTATATGTTAAACATTTTCTTCTGTTAATTGAATATAGATTATATGCTTAATATATACACCTATCTATTTTAGAGAAATTCTTGCCCAATAATATATAGTATAAAACCAGTGTAATCTTGGATGTAATCATCCCTTCAAGAGGTTATATATCCTCTCTCTCTCTCTCTCTCTCGCACACACACACGCATGCACACACACACACACACACACACACACACACACACACACACACACACACACACACACACACACACACACACACACAAAATAAGTAGAAGGCAAGAGATAAACTTCTTTTACATTCCACCTAACGCTAAATAGGAATTCACACATTTTCATGATTTTCTTTCTATAAACGCAACTTCTCTGTTGTGACATACACATATCTTAATTTGTTTTTCATATTTCTTGTATTTACTAACTTAGCTGAAAACTTTTGCTATTTTTTTTATCTGTGCTTGATTAATTCCTTTTTATAATCATTGAGACGGGTCAGAATTCAATATTTTTCGTTCAAAAACAATTTATTATCCCATTGGTAAATATTTCATTTATGACTTCTTCGTTATTTCTAGCTATCATTTATAATTTATATAAGAATCTTGCCCAACAAACTTCGTTTCTTCATCAGCAATCTAGCATAAGTTACAGACCATAACTATATAAACTTTCTATGCTCTGTATCATATTTGGTCTGGTCTTTCCTGTTGATAATTCTTTCAAAGTTGATAACTCCAAAGATGGTTTGTTTCCCTTCGACGTTCTTATTTGAATACTTTCTCCTTCTACGTTTGTTCTTTTCTTATAATATCTATTGTTGGCCCCAGTAAGCGAAGTGCTTCGTTTGTTTTTGCCATGCTTACTTTTTAGTGTCATTACCAATATACATCACGATGTTTTCTAATGCATTAACTTTGCGCTTTTAAAAGAAACATCTACATATCGAAATACCTCTAGTGCTGTCAGTATTACTTCGTTCATGAAGTATATATATATATATATATATGTGTGTGTGTGTGTGTGTGTATGTGTGTGTACATGCACACATGCAAACGTATATATATACACATATATGCATACACACACATATTTATGTATGCATACATATATATATATGTATAAGCATGCATACATACATATACATATATGTATATATGTATATATACACGCACACAATTACATATTTTGGATAGTGTACAGGATAGTATAATATTAATGATAAAAAACCATCTTTTCTTCATTTACATGAAGATATACAAATTCTATGAGTTTCTCAAGGAAGATGAGATGGAATACTGTTTAAATCTCCTTAACTTGCTTTTGTTGTTATCACGGTCTTGATGAACTGTCAATAGCATTTTACATCTCAGCCGACTATAAAAGAATATGATTAACCCCATCTTACGCTCTTACGCAGAGATAAAGGTATACTTTCCAGCGTTAAACAACAGCACAAAGACCAAGATGAAATTATTTAAAAGTGTTCCCACTCATTTTCATAGGTAAGTTTTCGGGCATTTTATATTTGTATAGAAATAAATAATAAATAAAAATACCTCCATTACTTCTGACCAAAATTTCCTTCTATCATTATTGATATATATACGTTTCGTCCATCTTTACGTTCTGAGTTTAAATTTTGCCGAGGTCGAATTGACCTTTCATCCTTTGGGGGGGGGGGGGGATAAAATAAGTTCTATTTGAGCAATGGGTCTATGTAATCAATTTAACTCTTCCTCCGGAAATGTTGGCCTTTTACTAAAAATTGAAATCATTATTAATATATATATGTATATCTAAGGCGGCGAGCTGGTAGGATCATTAGCACGCCGTACTAAACGCTTAACGGCATTTCGCTTGTCTTTACGGTGTGAGTTCAAATTCCGCCGAAGTCGGTTTGACCTTTCATCCTTTCAGAGTCGATAAAATAGGAGTTGAGTACTGGAGTCGATGAAATCGATTTACCTACTTACTGCGAAATTGCTGGTCTTGTTCCAAAATTTGAAATCATTATTAATATGTATATCTTGGTATCGACCAGACTATTGGATGTTGTTATACATCGCAGGTCACAATGCGCAGCCGAACTGGGAACCGAAGCCATGGTCTATATCGTCCTTTATTTCTACATAAGACATAGTTAGGTGTTGAGGTAATTTTAAGAATCGGGTATTAGTAGTGGAATTATAGTAGGAGGTTTGAGGGTGAGTGTTGGTAAGGGTGTTATTTGGTGTTCTAGATTTATATGTATGGAGCTGAAATTTGGACGGGTATTGGAGTGGTGGGATAGGGGGATTTTGCATTCATTATTTGTGGTGGGGGCGGAATTGGTTTCAGTTCTGGATATAGTGGAGGGAGGAATATTCCACATAGGGATATATTCTATTGAATTTTTATAACCGGCACGTTGTCGGTCACAATTATAGTATACTGCATATTAATCGAATATTTCCTTAGCAGATAATGAGGAAATCCGGTTGGAAACGCTCTCCACGATAGAGCTTTAGAACGGGAGGGTGGTGGTGGTGGTTGGAGGAAAAACTTACGTTTTGCAAGTCCAGAATTACGTCCAAGAAATTAGCAGTTTTATGGATGTTACAGAAGGAGAACCTAAAGCCGACGTTTTAAAAATTTCTCTCCACATTTATATTCTTCACTCTTACCCTGCTTTCTACACATTCTGTCGAATCTTTCGTGTGTTAACATGTACCTCCTTGCGACAAGGTAAACTTTCATTTAATCAAGATTGGCTTGATGAGTAGCCTGCGGTATACACCGCGTTTGGATATTTACCACTTCCGAGGTCCCACTTGCTATGAAACATATGTAGCCCGGATCTTACCAATTTCATTCCTTAACTCGTGTGTGTGTGTGTATACATATATATATACATATATATCCACGCACGCACGCACGCAGACTTAGAATTAAAAATATCTCAATGCAAGAAATATTTAAGTTGCCACCGTGAATCCAACAAAATAAATGTTGTCGGATTCACGGTTATGGATTAAACACACACACACACACACATGTACCCATGTATATGTGTGTGTGTGTGTGTGTATATATATATATATATATATATACTGATTTCAATTTTTGGCACTAGACCAGCAATTTTGGGGAAGGAAATAAGTGGATTAAATCGACCCCTGTGCTGAACTGGTACTTATTTTATCGACTTCGAAAGGATGAAGGGCAAATTCGACGGCGGCAGAATTTGAACTCCAAACGTAAAGATGGACGAAATACCGTTAAGCACATTGTCCGCCGTGCTAACGAGTCTGCCAGCTCGCCGTCCTACGTACATATATTTCTATTGTAAATATTGTACTTTTCTTATTGTCGTTCTAGTATGGCAGTTACCCAATTGACTAATGCCTTTCCGCCACAGTAAAGTAATTTTCATTGTAGTCTCACTTTACGGTCGAATTATTAGTACGGTGTTTTGTAGGTTTCTGTAATTATAGGTTGTGAAGCTGTTAAAACAGACAAATAAAGCCTATGGTTTACATTTCTACATAAGGCAAAAGATGCTAAGCGTACGTACGTTCTTCCACCTCGTAGAGCATGTACAGATATTACAAACTACGTTAGAAACCAAATACGAGAGAAAAGTGATGAGAAATATAATTTCCAAAGAATAAAGAATCTAACATATCTATTGTGGTTGATGAATCTTCTATTATTAATGGTAAAACTGTTCTTGTAATCTGAATGAGAGTAGCAGGTGATGAGACTTGCCAATTTGTGTCATGCTTTATGATTTAAGACATTTAAAACTTGGCGCAAATGCAAATTCTATCTATAATGGGTTTCTAAGTTGGCAAAGTAGTCGTTTTTCTTTCCATGCAGTAACTAAAATAAAATGTGATATTAATTGTAATTGATATAGCGACAGTTATGGTAGAACAAAATTCAAACTTTGTAAAACTATTTCGTGATGATTTTACTAATAAAAGTGTTTGACACTGTTCCAAAACTAGCTCGAGTTTTGTGTCGACGATTTTGTAAATAAAATTACAGTTTTGAATCATCTTTACACATTTTGTGATAAATTACATGCTTTATGTTAAATACCTTTAGAGAATCGAAATGAATTAATTGCATGTGCACAGATTCATTACTGTCAACTGCTCAAAACTGTTTTCCTTTCAGGGTGACTTATTTTGCTTCATTTGAGTGCGTTTAGTGTTCGTAGTGCAGCTATTTCAGAGCGTGTTCGAAGAATGAGCTGTTATACTTCAAGGTCTAGAGCTGGAAGAATAAAGTACTGGGGCCTGAAGATGCTATTAAAATCATTTGCTTTTGAGCAATTTAAGAACTGTCTTTAAGAGTTATCTGAACTGCTATCTGAGCGGTACAAATGAAATTATACTCTTTATAAAGCATATGAAAAAATTAGGCAAATTATCATAGTTCTTGAACATCAATGAGTTTGCTATATTTCGGAATGGTCATTTTTTTCTTTTCTTGCCAAATAAGCTCACGCACTATACATTCGTTCTTCACTCGTCTATTATTGTTCTTATTTTATCTTATGACCATTGTCGGGAAATCTTTCGTCACACATTTGTGACCTCTGCAGTAACTCTTCTATTCTATGTATATCCTCCTGTTCTGTTTAGTGCATTTTGTCTTTCTATGATGTAACAGAATATAGGTGCATGCGTGGTTGTGTGATAAGAAGATTGCTTCCCAACCACATGATTCTGGGTTCAGACCCACTGCGTTGCACATTCGGCAAGTGTCTTCTACTATAGCTTCGGGCCTAGCAAAGCCTTGTGAGTGGATTTGGTGGATGGAAACTGAAAGAAGCTCGTCGTATATACTTGTATGTTTGTGTCTGTTTATTCCCACCACCATCGTTTGACAATCGATGTTGGTGTGTTTACGTCCCTGTAAATTAGCGGTTCAACAAAAGAGACTGATAGAATAAATACTAGGCTTTCAAAGAATAAGTCCTGGGATCGATTTATTCGACTACAACCCCTTAGGGTGGTGCTCCAGCATGGCCGCACTCAAACGACTGAAACAAGTAAAAAAATAAAAGAATAAAAGAATCCTGAAATATAGCAAAGTGTCAACACACGATTTCACACCAGGAATCTTGCAAAACGAATACAGAAATGTGTGTATGTATGTATGTATGTGTGTGTGTGTGTGGGGGGGTGTATTAAACTCGACTTCGTCGGTCACGAATGACCATGGATGCATCTAAGAGGTTCCCCTCTGGGATACAAGTCTGAGCGGAAAGACGCCTCACCGGCGAACGCACAACCTAGGGTTGTTTTTATGGAAGACCAGCAGTTTCCCATGTATGCCAGCCTCCCCTCTCCACGCCACCAATGCTATCCAAGGGAAAGGCAAAGGCCGATATAGATTGGTACCAGTGACGTCACAACTCATTTCTACAGCTGAGTGAATTGGAACAAAGTGAAATAAAGTGTCTTGCTCAAGAACACAACACGCAGCCCGGTCCGGAATCGAACTCACAACGTCACGATAGTAAGCTTGACACTCTAACCACTGAGCCACGCGCCATCATGTATGTATATATATATATATATATATATATATATATATATATATATATATATGTATATGTACATACACGTATACATATACGTACACATAAGCACACACACATGTATATATATATATATGTATGTATATATATATATATATATATATATATATATATATATATATATATATATATATATATATATATATATATATATATATATATATATATATATATAGGATGAAATTGTTGTTTTCCTAATTATATTTTGATATAAAATAAAAAGTAGTTACCTCCCTGATAAGTAACAAACTAGTTCAGTTATATGATGTATTATGATATACGACGGGTAAAATAGTGTCGTAATTTAATCAGTAAATGTCAAATTTATCTTTGACATTTTATTTACTGTAAGCTATAGCAATATTTTATAAAGTTATTGAATTGTCATCTGACAAAATAACATTGTATTTTTTTTCTTTCTTTGACAATGGCTTCTTATTCAAAAAAATATTAAGTCAACTATGTGTATATTCGTCAGCGCTGTTTAGAAAAAAAGTTTCCATTTTATCAGACAAATAGACACAATCTATTTGAAAGGCCAGTTCTAAAGTTCCAAGCGTAGTCGCCAGTAATAGTAAAATATAAGAGGTCAATTGCAGAAAGACTTCAATTTAAGTGTAAGAAAACAAAAACAAAAAAAACATGACTCAGGAACAAAACGTTTAGAATAATTTGCAATTTACTAAGAGCAATAAAAGTAGGATTAAAAGGAAGACTGGTTTAAAATAATATTTAGTAACGAAATATTCATTAAGTTATAATGAATGTTCCTTTCATTCGGCGCCCATCAAGATCAAAGTAAAACCTCAGTTATAGGCTTGAAAGAGTCAAACAATGCTCTTTTGGTATTCGAAGAATGCCTCATATGTAAAAGCCTAAACTCTAATATCTTCCTGTATATTTTCAAGGACTCGCCTATTCGTATGATCATCCATAATTGCACTATTATCTAACAGGATGATGCTCCCTATCATATGTTAAATGCATTAAAGACTAGCTTAGAGTTAACGTCATTACTCTACTGACTAAATACCCACGATCGTCTCCTGATATGTTCCCCATGGAAAATGTGTCGGTTTATATTAAAAAAAGAAAAAAATTCGGCTTATTTATTATTCATCTGTTCTGATTTTAGAAGAAGACACTACAGGTTTGAACACCGGAGATAACCGCAGATTAGTACAAAAATTTTATCAAGACATATCTGACTGCATTACCGCTATATTGGAGACTAGAAGTACGGTACCAACTGTTGCGCAGCATAACATTGATATTTATACCTTGTAAGGCGGCGAGCTGGCAGAAACGTTAGCACGCCGGGCGAAATACTTTGCAGTATTTCTTCTGCCGTTACGTTCTGAGTTCAAATACTGCCGAGGTCGATAAATTAAATAGCAGTTACGTACTGGGGTCGATGTAATCGACTTAATCCGTTTGTCTGTTCTTGTTTGTCCCCTCTATGTTTAACCCCTTGTGGGCAATAAAGAAATAAGAAACGTTAGCACGCCGGGCGAAATGCTTAGGGGTATTTCGTCTGTCTTTACGTTCTGTGTTCATATTCCGCCGAGGTTGATTTTGCCTTTCATCCTTTCGGGGTCGATAAATTAAGTACCACTTGCATACTAGGGTCGATCTAATCGACTGGCTCCCTTCCCCAGAAATCGGGCCTTGCACCTAGAGTAGAAAATGATATTTATACATTGTAAATAGTTCTGAGGTTATCAGCATTATTATCTTTTGGTCATTCCAATATAGGTTTTGGAGTGGTAGCAAGGTTCGAAACTTTTGGTTAATTTCTGCTTTGCTTACTATAAATTCTGAATTATAGAATCCATTCAGGAGATATGTACAGCTGTCTCTTAATGAACAATCAACTTTAGTCGGCATGCAGGTTCATAGGTTATAATATTATTTATATAGACAACTAAACTTACTTTGGTGTTACTTTGGTGTTGAAGAGATTTGTATATCTGTGGCTGCTACCAATTCAATTTTGAATGAGTTTTTGCTGTGTTGGAGTTAACTTAAGTGTGTAAGGAGTAAAAACAAAAGTTTTCGAAGATTTTTCTTTGTTTGGGAGGTGATAGAATTGAGAATGTACTTACTATATTTGATCCAATGCATTTTTAAGCAAGAGGATTCAAACATAATAGATTTAACCGTGAGAGACTGAGTTGTCAAACGTTTACCAGAGTAACAATTTGAAATGATTCTACTTAGATTGTTGGTAAGATATTTGTGTACTGTAGGTGGGTGGTATGAACCTATTTAACAATAGCGAGCTTTCCATTTTCTATTATCGAAATGGCTACTATGAATTAGTAATTAAATCTTGGATGACGCCAAGTAAATTGATTATAAATTCCCTATTGTGAATTTGAGATGAAGTACAGAAATTTAGATTATCTTTTATTTGTGTATCTAGTGTAAACTCTTTGGCATTTTTAGAATCAGCTCCTTCATCATCTGCGAAATGGTTAAAGTCTGTAGAGGTAGACTTCTTCTTCAACACATTCAAGATGTATACTTTTACAAAGATGTACGTCTGTTTACATTGAAGGAACTGTCCAGGTCAGACCTTTTAACCAAGGTGGATTTTCAAGGAAAATCAGAACCATTCTAGCTTGCATTATAATTTCTCTCTCACTTATGGTGTTACATATTTAGCAAGATCTAGTGCTTTGCATAATAACATTTTAGAGAGCGAAAGATAAAACTATATTATATCAAGTTGGGTAAATTTGGTAAGATGGTTATCATATATATCATCAAACCAAGCAAGTAAGGATTGTATTAAATTTGTTTATTCGATTGATATTATAGACTTTCCTCACGATGTTATTAACCTTCCTTTTAAAACTTTCTTCTTAATCCGATCTCAAATTTTGCTAGGTTTATTAATCTACGCTTAAGGCTAGGTGCACAGTTTTCCGTATGGCCTTTGATCATGATATATGCTTTATGATTTACTAAAACCTCTGGTCTGCAATTAATATATTAAAATTTGCATCCACGGCTATGGCTTTTACTTCTCTGTTATTTTATTGCAGGATTGTGGGTTAGGGTTAATTGTAGTATTTTATATATAAATAAGTTACAAAACCAAGATTTTGGTTTAATAATTCTTTTATTACTAATTTTTTGGTGAAAAATCTATCTGCAACTAACATCCTTTGACTGCTTGTTTCCTTCAAAAGAATTTTAAAGTTTTCCTTCCTTCTTGTCCGACTTAAGGCCACATAAAGTTGGCTGTGACTAAATACAAGAGCTGGTAAGTAAATACCAAATACACAGAGTTGAAACGCTGTTTGATTTTTCTTTTCGGTGATGAATGTTAACCATCCCACTTCCATTGCGTGTGCACACGCACACACACACACACACAAACACACACACGCACGCACACACACACACATTCACATACCCCCTTTTACATACATACATATATTCACACAGAGTTAAAACGCTGTTTGATTAATTTTTATCAGCGTACAATTTTCATCATCCCACTACCAAATATGACATCACCTCTTCCTTCCTTATTCTTCTATCACCACTTCCTTTCTCATTCATAAACAAAAGAGTATTATTATTGTAGATTATCTCAGTAACCATGGGAGCTATGAAAAAATACAAAGCCCAGTAACACCACCGGATCATTCTACACATCTGTGTAATTTTTCGCGCAATACCATCCAGCCGTTTGACCGTGAATCCCAAGACAAGAAAATATACAAGAAAGAATCGCCCGTGTCAAATTTATATGTGTATATACATACATACATACATACAAACATAGACACACACACACACACACACACACACACACACACACACACACACACACACACATATATATATATATAATAAACAGAAAAGGGAGAAATATTAATCAATAACAATTGAATTACATCAATTATTATTTTTTAATTCAATACAAATAGACTGCATCCCATCTAACAGTTGTTTCTGCTTCCAATGTTAAATGATATTGTCACTGATAAGCTAAAAATAATATTCATCATAATTGGTAATAAAACCGATCTGGAACATGGAGCTTCATCCGAGTGAAGAAAAATTCATGCATAAAAGAAAACAAAAGAGCCTAGAGAGGAAAAGGAAAGGCTGAATATTTTTAAATCATAACATTTTGCTTATGTGTCTCTTTGGGACTTTGAGTAAATGACGAGACTAAAAATATTAATTGGTGGGTTAATTTTTCTATGGGTGTAATAGGGGGATAAATAATGAAAAAGTAAAAATAAAAAATTACAATAATGGGATGCTCCAATAGGTTTTGTCAAAGAAGGAGAGTGAAG
>NC_142934.1:59293824-59318824 GCF_046866305.1 Octopus bimaculoides | reverse complement strand
AATATAAAATATTGTATAGATTTTGCTAAACGTTTAAAGCAACAGAATTCTGTCTTTGTAGGTAGTATTCAATGTTGCGTTGGCAAGTAAAGTAAAATGTTTAAGTTCGCTTCATATCCACGAAGTTCTGGTTTTGACCAAACTGTGTACCTTAGGCAAATCCTACTTTCTATAGCTTCGAGTTTACCAAAGCTTTGTAAGTCAGATCGGGTAGATTTATATGCAAGCTTGTCGGATGGATTGTGCATGTAATTCAGAAGGTACAGCTTTGTCACACACTATGTCATCCTAATTCTGCCCGAGAATTAAGTTAAGAGTGCATCTATCTATGGAAACTCAACCACTTTCAGGTAAATTCGGAAGCAAATAATTCAGTTGATCGAACAACGGAATCACCATCGTATAAAACGGCGGAGATCCACCAAACTAAATTTAAACTTTATCTCTTTTAATACATTTCACCCTTTTTACATTTGTCTGCAAGATATTTGTCGCTTTTAATCTTACTGTTTGTAATGCATCAATGTGGTACTAATTATTCACAGCTAATTTTATCCCTGGAGATCTTGTGATATTTATAAGATCTCATAAATAAAATTACTAGTGATCTCATAAATAATATTACTGGAAAACGCACTGTTGCGATGGACAGTTAGCTATCGTGTTCATTTGAATGAATATTGATATCATACTTACACACATCGGGTAGAAATCCACCCAATAAAACGGGGCATTTCCCCCTACGTTCATTTTAAAAATAAACTATTGAAACATTTCCTTATTGATCATATAATATACCGCACTGATTCCTAATATACCCACAACTGAAGCGGCGTATAGCTAACTAAATAGTTACCTGCACATGAACTAGCGCTCGTTTACTGATTCCAGAATGGCTGAAAACAACATAGCTAGATGTAAATTCAGAATCTATGTAAATACCAAAGGCATTTTGTCCGGCACATTTTACTAAATGAACCAACCACAATCCTGAGTACGCCGAGTATTGATACTAATGCTTAAAATAATGTAGGCGCATTGGTTTGTTTTTCAAGAAAAGTTACTGTTGCTTCTTCATTTACAGGCAACTTCTCCTATTTCCATATATTATATTTTAATGTAAAGTAGGGGGTCATGCTCACTGAATTGTTCTGTCTGGTTCCTCCAATTTTATTTCAGACAAAAGAAGCTGTATTGGCTAAACTCCAAACCAATAAAATCTGAATGCATTGCGGTAACATCAAATTGTTTGTTGGATAGAGAAAATATCAATGGCATATATTTTATGGGAGCCGTTCACTGGACACTAGTTTTTAAAATATATGTTTTAGTTCCATAATAAATAGCAGATATGTTTTCTCATCGAAATATTTCTGAAATACAAACGCATAAAAATTATCCATGTCATAGCATAACATAGATATTTCTAGAATATAATTGGTTTCACTTGTTGCATTACGTGGAAAATGTAGTTTTTCAGTAAAATTTGAAACACTTCCTCGACCGATTGAGTTAGGATCGAGTTATCTGAAAGAGATTTACTGCGACAAAAGTGATCATCTACTGTATCTGCTTATTACTAACCTTGTATAACTTTGGGGAGACTAACCCTGATAGACGTTTATCTGTTCCATATAAATGATTAATTGATTATTATGGTATTTCTGGTAATGCATTACAGTAGAGATCGTAAATTCAATTGAAACATTATGCAGAAAGCTTGATGTATTATTGTTACCATTTACAGACCTATTATTGGCAATATAATCTCACACAATAACGGATTATATTATATGCTTTAGTGTGTTTTCCTTCTAAATATCACTTTCCTTTCGTATTTATTGCCGAAAACATCCTGCTATAATAATAATAATAATAATATTAGGACAACAACTGTAATATTCAGACCAATATTTACGAAACATTGTTGAATTATCCGGAAACTTGTATGGCACCATTTCAATTCTGTGTGTCTGAGAAATCATACTTCCACATTAAAAAAAAACCATATTATTCAAACATAGTTGAAATATTTCTATAAAGAGAAATGAATTCGATAACGTGTGATTAAATGTAGATCTGTAGCAACGCTAAGTGAAATAAGAATCAGTGTGAAGAAACTTATATAGATATTTCGATATCTTGTTTCTTAGGGAATCTTTAATATTATTTTTTCATTCACACACCGAAAAACTACCCCTTTCAGTGCAGTATCGTGTATCTCATAAATGTGTTCCTAAGCACTTTCGAATATTTGTTCAGTCAATTTAGATATTCCTGCTGCTATTGTTATTATTGTTGTTTATGTTCAGATCAAAATATACCCTCCCCGACTATTCTGACTGTCTCGTCTTTAACTTTTGAGGCAGAATGTATCTAGCACAAAATTATCATACGTCTTTCCCTAATTTTCATAAAGCAGTATAAAACGACATAAGGAATATTTGGTTGCTATTTTTAGCAAATTCATTGGCTATATAGAAATATCCTAACTCATTACTGTTACCGTCATTGATGCTGTTGTTTATCTTAGGTCAACTCTGGACCAGTAAACATATGACGAGACATCTTCCACGCATCGATTTGCTTCTTTTAGACATATCTAATCCAGAGTTGTATTATTCAATGCACTTCACTGTTTAAGACAGCATGGTGTATGAGGGTAAACTGGAAGCTATTTCTAACATTTCGAATGCTTATGTAGAAGTTCCCTGACTAGCCTGTAGATTTTCAGTTGTTGTTTGACACTAGCAACCAGTTCTGTAGATACGGCTTCCATTTTTACCCATAAAGAACATTTTCAAATATGGTAGCGTGATTGGAACGTCTAAAGGTACTGCGGTATCGATGCTAAGAGTAGTTTCAGATTCTGTGGTAAATAGCAGAGATAAATTGTTAACAGCGAAAGTTTTTCCCACGAAATCTCTGAGTATATGAACTCACAAGTAATGAAAACTGAAGTAGCTGTTTTCCCAGATGAAACTCAGCACTTGTCAAAAATGTTTTGTGTCTTCATAGTAGTACTGGAGATGGTAAACAACTCCGAGTAGAAGTATTGACGTGTTTATATAGACACTGTGCAAAATACCTTTTGTTGCAACAGGTTCAAATCGCTGTAATGAGTTGCCTAAAAGTTTGAGCACGGAAAGGTTCTCACATCGTCACCATGGTGATTAAAATCGTCTTTGCGAAACAAGTAGCCAGCCATGTTAAAATGCCATTAAAGATTAAAAGAATGTTCCAAGATTTCCGTGACTGTAATGACATTAAGGTCTATACTTTTCACGTCATGGTAAAAATGTTGGACCCTGTTGCATAAATAGCGAACACTTAAAATTTGGATTTCATCTTGATTTAAAACCTAGATGAAAGCCTAAAGTGATTAATAGGGGATGGGGAATTATTCTTGTGTAGTTTCCGGGAGATATTTCATTGCTAGTTATTGTTGGTTTTATATCCATTTCAGCTTTGTTGAAACAGACCTGTGATGTAAAACATTCAACCCGTATGCAGTCCATTTATTTGGGTATAGAATATGTTAGACTATGCTATCAAGTAAGACGTTGTTTGACATAAAGATAGTATAGTGTTAGTTGAGAAATTTTTGTGCTATTTCTTGTTTTATAATGGACGATGTAGTTACCCTCATTGGCTTGAGGACTTCTTTGTTTAACATCTAGAGTGGTTTTGCATATAATTTCACCAGCACAACATTAATATTGTCTACATATGACGTATTTTAATTTGGTCGTCATCATAATCAAAAAAGTATTAAAATATTATCTGCAATGTCTTCAGATAAAGTTAATCTAGTTTTGTTGTATCTTGGGAGCGTCCTAATTTTATGTTAAACCAGCAAACGCACCCATCCTTTGGACGGTTTAAGTTGCTTTGGTGGTATTTTTTTTCACCAAATGAATGAACTACCGAGAAAGTTTATGAGTAGCACGGCAATCTATGCTTCCGATTAACCTAGGAACGGAAAATTAAATTGAAGACTGGTTATTGTGGATGTCGTTGCACTTTAATGATCATAGAACATATAAGTTTGCAAGCTATGCAAAGTAGAGGCACTGAAGTGTTTTGGTAATAGATTACGGTTAATGACTACAAAATATAGATGTTTTACATGAAAGCGAAATTTCTTGTCAGAAACAGCCGCATAAATGGTGTAAGGAAATTGAAGGAAGACGTTAAAACTTCCCCTCCGCGAGTTTATTTTATTCAACAGCAAAGGGAGCTATTGTTTCAGATAGAGAAGCTAACAAAAGCCCTTTATTCTGTTTTCCCACATAGCCGGCGTATAAACTAACAGCGAATGCCGCAGTCTGAATTTACCATTCGATTCTCTTTATAATTTCCAAATAATTTTTTAGATACTTCAAAATCAAGATTTCGTAAATTGCCAGAAACAGTAGTTAAAAAATAAGGAAATAGATTTTTGGGAGATCTCTTATTATGACTAACTTTTATTCCATTATTCTAATATCTTCTGAAACTTATACATATACATGTATAAATACATACAGAAACATATATAAATATATATACACACAGGCATTTTTACAGAGTTATATGTATATAAACATTTCGGCATATTTACACAATTGTGCCCCAAAGATTTGCTTCTTCATAACCTTGAGAAAAATAAATATTTCTTGATGAAAATTTCTACAAAAATGCTTCATTTCGTGTAGATTCCGATTAAATTGGAATTCATTGTGAAAACCGTTTGTCCCTAAAGGAGTTTTAGAAAATTCACGCCATTAGGCTTTGTTGTATATATATATGTATATATATATATATATATATATATATATATATATATATATATATATATATATAAATTGGGTGTATAAAGGGCTTTTGTTAGCTTATCTCTCTGAAAAAATAGCTCCATTTGCTGTTGAATAAAATACGTATTGTTTTAATTATATCTTTATAAACGCATATAGACACATAAAAAATTGGAATACTGTCGGTTACGACAATCACAAGTATCAAAAACCTCTTTACCACTCTTCCAACTTCATATTTTCTCTTAAAAAGAAAGCTTTCGTCTACTTGGATTATATGTCGTACCTCTGCACAGCTGTCTGTCAGCTAATATTGCTGATGGACATGCAGCATGTCACTGGCATTTCACATATAAAGTTCAGGATTATGTGAAAAAGCGTAAAGACCATTAATTGACGTTTTTTTTCCATAAAAGCATAAAAAAATTATTTGGAAATGATAGAGAGAATCGAATGGTAGATTCGGACTGTCCGTATTTTAAACTAACGAATTATTAAATTATTAAAAAAAATGTGGAGGGGTGGGAATTCTGTTGGGCATTACATTTTTTTTTTTTACATTATCGT
Source organism: Octopus bimaculoides (assembly GCF_046866305.1). Lineage (NCBI taxonomy): Eukaryota > Metazoa > Mollusca > Cephalopoda > Octopoda > Octopodidae > Octopus > Octopus bimaculoides. Next base: position 59,313,461 of record NC_142934.1, on the reverse strand, counting down.
ATCAATTCCGTTATGCAGAAGACAGAATCGAAAAATTCGTAAAATTTCGTAGTAAAAATAAACAAGTTATGAGGGGTTTTAGTGCATGCTTACATCATAACTCTGCTAAAAACGCTTATTTAAATGTTGATTGTTTGGGACGAATCATATGTGATTGTTTAAAAAAGCTACAACGACAATGCTAAAGCGTATTTGAAACAATGGACAGTCAAAATATCATAATGGGTGGGTAAATAAGCATCCTTAACGTAAAACAACGTATTGGTAGGTAAATAGAAGAGGGGGCAGGAAACATCACCTTTCAAGTAACCGAGAATAGGAAAAGGTAAGCTTGCCAAAGTTTAATGCTGTTTAAATATGGAGATTAAGATTGTTTGGTATTGGACATTCATCGCGTTCCTAGACAATGTAATAAACGTCGCAGGTGGACAATCGAAATAAATAAATAGACAAAATCCTTTCACTTTTATAAAAAGACTAGCAATGCATCCCGGCGTTGCTCGGATGTTATGACCTACAGGCACATTGTATTATTTGCACCTTTGTTATGGGCAGAATCGGCACCACTGATACATAGTTAATGACATAATGGAAGTTATTGTTTGTTTAAAAGTGAAGGGGGAGAGTACAATTTGCATGGGTTTGCATGAAAATGCTTCTGTCTTACTGTTAATAACCTACGTCCTTCGATCCTCCTGTGCACTAAAGTTAAATGTGTCATAAGGAAGCAGCCAATATTTTTCGATGTTTGTTTTATTCTTGACTAAAATCGCGCAGATGGCGTCTTTTAATACTTCCTTTAATCTAGGATCTGACTAGTACTCATAAACTTATATTTCGCTGAGGAAATCTCATAAAACCAAATCATGTCTAGATTTGTTTCCTCTACTTATAAAAGCACCAAACTTACTCTTTTCTTCTTATTCCCATTCAGTTCTTAATATCTTTATATTTCGAGGGCGGTGAACTGGCAGAAACGCTAGCACGCTTGGCGAAATGCTTAGCCCAATTTCGTCTGTCTTTACGTTCTGAGTTCAAATTCCGCCGAGGTCGACTTTGCCTTTCATCCTTTCGGGGTCGACAAATTAAGTACCAGTTATGTACTGGAGTCGATATAATCGACTGGCTCCGTCCCTCAAAATTTCGAGCCTTGTGCCTATCTTTATACTTCAGAGTTGTCTTCCTTGATTTTCTTGGTAAGAATTACTCTTTTACTCTTTTATTTGTTTCAGTCATTTGACTGCGGCCATGCTGGAGCACCGCCTTTAGTCGAGCAAATCGACCCCGGGACTTATTCTTTGTAAGCCTAGTACTTATTCTATCGGTCTCTTTTGCCGAACCGCTAAGTGACGGAGACATAAACACACCAGCATCGGTTGTCAAGCAATGCTAGGGGGACAAACACACACACACAAACACACACACATATACATATATATATATACATATATACGACGGGCTTCTTTCAGTTTCCGTCTACCAAATCCACTCACAAGGCTTTGGTCGGCCCGAGGCTATAGTAGAAGACACTTGCCCAAGGTGCCACGCAGTGGGACTGAACCCGGAACCATGTGGTTGATAAGCAAGCTACTTACCACAACAATTAAGATGATAATTTTATTTTTTATTTTCTCTCTATGGGTGTAGATGTGATTGATTTCATTTTGGTAGGGAGCATTACATTGAATATAATACATCCCAGTTAACGAATTCATTATATCGATCTGAAGCAAAAAAAATTAAAATCTTCGCTTATGGGTTCAAATTACTTTCATAGTATATTCTACCCCAGACTGTTCCAATGAGATCACCCATATAGTGTTCATTATTAGTTAATGATGGATATTAACTTACCATTTGCAGATGTGAGTTTATATTTTTAGACCACGTTGTATGATATATGATATTTTTTCTTTCATTGACCCCACTATTCAACTGGTACTTCGACTCCGAAAGGATGAAAAGTAAAGTAGACATCGGAGGAATACGAAATCAAAATGTAAAGCCGGAAGAAATGTCACTAAGCATTTTGTTCGGCTAAAGATTCTGCCAGTTTACCGCCTTTATATAATCTATAATATTAGTATATGCTATAATATATGATATTTGGATATTAAAATATGTTAATATTATCATACTTCCACGAACTGATAGTTAAATATATTTTTAATATATTGTTATATTGTTTCCTTCTAACTTTGTTCAATGATTAAATAGAAAAGCTTTCTTCAATTCACCCAGTAAAGTTTCTCGATTAGATTAAAGCATTTAAACATAATTTTCTGTCATAACTTTACTTTTCAATAACGTTCATAACATTCATGTATAATAACAGTCTAAATCACCTCAGTTGAGTAAATGCTTAAATACTTAATAGATTAATTCATTTTATGACGCCTACCGTTACAACGAAATGTGGTGGTGGCGGCGGCGGTGGTGTTGGTGGGGGAACAAGCATAGGAATCACATCTAGTTAAGCAACTCTGAAACCTAAGTCTTTAGGCCTTCATAGAAAGAAGCAAGGGCATCAACAGTATAACAATATATCTTCTCATGGATAATTTTCAAGCAAATCTTGGATGTGTACATATCACACATTTACTGCTATAAAAGATGAACTTGCTTTGTGAAGTAACCTACATCTGAATAGAGAAAAAAAAAACACGCAAAAAATCGATGAAAATGACACTATTTTTGTCTAACACTAGTGAATTAATTTGATTTATTTTTACTTACCTATCTGTTAAAATTCTCCATTTTTCCATCGATATTTTAAAAATTTCTGCATCAAAGGATTTCTACGAATAACGCTCGCTTCTTCGTTATATATTTTTGCTGTCACTGTATCTTCTATTGACAGATTTGATATTGCTTGAAGCACAGATTCATGAGTTGTCTTTCTTCATTATATTCATCATCTAAGCAAACGTTTGCTTTATATTTTTAGCAAATAAAGTGTGAACAGACAACAAATTCTGTTGCAACAAAGCATTAAAATAAATTGCATTATAGAAAATCTTGCAGTTTTCCTATTTTAACGTTTTAAACTTACAAGAATTGTATACAAAATTTAACAAAGACACTATAGTTTAGAATGCAAGAGATAAAGAAAACACAGAGCGTGTAATTCAAAGAAATGGACGAATACACACATTAAGTCATGTACTTCATCTCAGCAGCAAAACTGATGGCTTAAGTATGTGCGTCTTCTCTGTAACATAGATAAGTGGGGTGATAGCTTTATAACCGATTTCAACATGAGAAAATTTTTATCTGCTCTGGCTCTGAAGTATATTGTAAGAAATGGAAAAACCCAGTCAAAATGTTTAATCGAGGTTAAGTGATGATGAAAATGTGTGATTTATTCCAGAAAGACTGAAATTTGAAAATCCTTGAAAAATATTCTTCAAATATCGAGATTTGATTTGGTGTTATAAAAAGCTGAATTTATAAAAGTATCTTAGATATAATAAACCTCTTTTTTTTAGTACAGAAGAATTTTCTTTAAGGAAACTATATACTCAGTTGAATCTATAATGAAATAAATTTGCTTACAGAAGGACAGAAAGATAAAAATCAAAAAAGCAAAGCAAAATACTAGGACATTAAATTCGGTGCTTAGCTGATAATAATAACTTACCCTTCGAGGCTAACAGAAGATAATGAATAAACTATTTCCCTACTATGAAAATTAAACTAAACTGTTGTCGAATCAATAAGAGATCTTCGATGCAGTTGCCCGATCTGTTGGAAATAAATAACATATTTCCTTCAAAGCTCCCGGTTTGTGTGTGGTGTGTGTTTGTGCGTGAGTGTGTGCGTGTGAATATAGTGAGATAGATAGTACATACATACATATATATATATATATATATATATATATATATATATATATAGTATAGATAGATAGTACATATATATACACACACACACACACACACACACACACACACACACATATATATATATATATATATATATCGTGGTTTCACATCAATAATTCGTTAAGCTTCATGGACGGCTCGTTAGACTCAATGCCGTCCATGAATCTTAACTCCTTATGGATGCGAGACCGTAGGTCACTCTATGATCGGACAAATATCTAACTGCATGTAAATATATATATATATATATATATATATTGGCAATAATTATAACGATAGAGAATATGGAGACTGGTACATCCTCAAAATTTCTTTCTTTTTATTTTACAATGTCATACAGGATGCTTTTAGGGTTAGGGTAACCTCCATGCGTTTCCACTGCACAGAGTAAGGGTTGTTGCATATGCAGCTAGGTATGATTTTCTGCGCAGTGGAAATACGTGGAGATCATCGTAACCATAAAAATATGTTGTTCGACATATTCTCCATATTCTCTATCGTTATAATTATTGCTAATATACACTCCAGATAATATTATCATCCAGTGAAACGATTACAGAATTACCCATCGGAGGAATTTACAGCGTGAGTAACAACTCCTTGTCTTCATAGATGTTAAATACTAATCGATGCAGTTAGCCGCAACCTGGAGCATAACTGTGAGCTACCACGGTACCCGACCAGGCTTACAAAGAATAAGTCCTGGGGTAAATTTGATTCGACTAAAGGCGGTGCTTCAGCATGGCCGCAGTCAAATGACTGAAACAAGTAAAAGAGTAAAAGATTATATATATATATATATATATATATATATATATATATATATATATATATTCACACAGACACACACATACATATATACACACAAAAATTAGGGAATGGAGTAGATAAAATCCGGGCTACTGGATAATTATTCGCATATTCAGCAACCCCAGTTGCTAACCGTTAACTATAAAACAACCTTTTTTTCAGCTTATCATATTTCGACATGGAAAAATTCACAATCTTCTGCGCCAATAATTATTTCTGAAAATTGCTTTTTATATCTTCTAAGGACTGCTTGTAGCTCATTAACTTCCTACACCTTGATCCTTGAATCTTACCTTTAGACACACACACACACACACACACACACACACACATGTAGAGAGGCCGTAGCTAGTATTTTTCTGACGATAGCTCTGCAAAATCAGAGGTAACAAATGGTTAAACAACAAACAACTATTGATTAAATATGTCAGAGTACAAAAGATATTTCAAGAAGTAATATTCCTCCCATATTAATATACATCAACATTCATCTCTAGTCAATAAAACTGTTCTAAAATAGAGCAATTGTCTTCTTCAAAAGATTGTTTGCCGTTTCAATTTAGATTTTAATAGGAATAAAATGTTAAAAAAGGGCTGAAGTTAAAGTGTGCAGTTGCTATAATTTATAGTAATTGTGTTTGAAGTTTCAGGATTATTGATTGACAGGACATCAAGAATGATGGAGAGAGAAAGTATCAAGACTACTATAATGTACATTTATTACTACTAAGTGTAATAAATACTTCTGATTTGTATATCCCGACCATTTCAAGGTATAGTAGTCCCCTCATACACACACACCCACACACACACACACGCACACACACACACACACATACACTCACACACGCGCACACACGCACACACACACACACACACATACATACACACACACACACACACACATGATGGTCTGTTGCACACTTTCCGTTTATCCAATTCCACTTGCAAGGCATTGCTTAGCTTGAGCCTATGGTAGAAGATACCACACAATGGGATCAATCCAGGGACCACGAATTTGCGAAGCTAATTTCTAAACACTACACCATGCCTGCATCTACATATTTCATATTTTGATTGTATATTTATAAAGTAGTTCCAACTAATTTTGAGAATATTTGCTTTCAACAAATTTACTTCCTATTATAATTGATCATCAATGAATATCTTTGATAATTATAATTTGTTAACAAAGGCATCTCTTTCAAAGTAAAACATTGTTTCTGATTATCAGCGGTAGGGTGTAACAGACATAATAACATCATGCACTTGTTACAGGAAAACTGTAGTGGCAGGATTAATCAATACAGGAAATATTTTAGTTTTGTTATAACGTGTTATCATATAGGCCAGTGGTTCCCAGCCTGTAGTTTGTGGACCCCTGGTGGTCCGCGAAGGTAGTACTGGGGGTCCGTGAACATTTTAAGCTGACAGACCTTTCAATATCCTGGGGTCCATGGGAAAAATCATTTAAATAAAAGTGGTCTTTGGTAGTCAAAAAGGTTGGGAACCACTGATGTAGGCTCTTAAATTATATTGATGCTTGCATATTATCACAAGTTATAATGAACGTCACTGAATAGCTGGTCAATCTCTTTCATTTTATTTCCAGGAATGTTAAACATTTTCAATTACTGTTTGAAGTTAATTTATTATTTGAAGTCAATCCATCTCACTTAAACGATTAACGCTCAATTTGCTATTGTAAAAAATGTCTTTAATGCCTAGTGAAAGAAATGCGATTGTCTAGTTACGCATAAGACAATTTCAGCAAATTTGTCCTTTACTAGGTATTATGCAATCAAGTGTTTCATATTTTTTGTAAAATCATTTCCATGTCGGAGAAAATGCTTTGCGTTATCTGTGTTCAAGTCACGTTCTGTGTTCAACTCACGACTGGAGTCGATAAAGTACCAGTCAAGTACTGGAATCGATGTAACCGACTAACAGCGCTTCCTTCGCTATCATCATTATTGACTCTTGTGGTAAGATGATGAACTTTCTTTTCTCTCTGGACAAAGATTTTAGTGTAAAAATTACCAAGCGAAGCTTTCTTTCAAGTAGTTGTTAAACAGAATTTTAGTTAACTGAGAATGGTTTGTTTTTACAGACCTTATTTTATTCGACTATACATTTTGACTATATTTCGCATTTAAACTATCTTCCATACACACGAATTGTATGAAACTATATTATAACAACAAAGAAGACAAAACACATAGTGCAAAAATAACTACCCGGGCAAAAAGAACGGATATGAGAAAATAATGAACATTTTAATGAACAATTAATGGAAGAAAATTATTTTCAACAGTGTGATAAATACTTTTGAAGAAAGCGATAACAGCAACAATACTTCTCACACAACCAAACGTTTAAAATCTTTCTTTTAATAACTGTTATACAGCTAATTTCGGCTCCGTTGTAAAACAAGTAGAAGCAGAATTTATAGATTTGATTATAGTTCTCAGAAATAAATTAGTTGGCAGAATTTTGTAAAGCCAGGAAGTGTCTGACGCACGATCTAATCCAAGAGAGAGGCCAAACGGAAAAAAAAAAATCTGTTTTGAAAAGGCGGTGTTGATATCGGATTACCGTCAAAGCTGCGGTTACAACAAGTAGTGCATGAAGTTTCAGGAGAAATCATTTTAATCGAAAAGTGGGAGAGTTTTTGCATTGTCTGCTGCACCATTACAAACGAAGACCCAACAAAAGCACAGGCTGGAATGGTTGGATATAACTCAACCCTTACATATAATATGGAGTCAGAAAAATACAATGGTGACAAGGAACATTGGAAACTATATGGGTACATTGCTGGTCATTACTTTTCTTTCACAGTACGGGTGAAGGAGAGTTAAAACAGTTGATGACAGACATGTAGTCGAGGGTCGTCAGAATGAATTTGCAACTCCCAATGGATCCAAAGGTTCACAAGGCCACACTAGAGCTGTGCCCAGTTTGAACGTGCCGAAACAAAGGGCATAAGACTGATAATGCAGCGGACAGGCCTTCTTGCTGCACATATTCTAGTAAAAACCACTTTAGGGCCTTTTGCTCAGAAGAACTGAATAGGATCGGAAACAAAAGGAGAGAGGAAAGCAACGAAGACGAACTGATGCAGCAAGAGCAGCAGTCTAAGTTTCCAAACGCCATATAGCACAGCTCCATAAATGGCGGAAGAGATCACCTCAAGTCTAATTCTAGCAACAAGCAAGTCGACACCTTGTACCTTAATAATATCAAAGAGTAGCACCTCATTATTGAGAATAATGAGTTAATGGTTGTAGAGGTAAATATCCAAACTATAGCGAGAAATATATAAAAAGAGAAAACGGTAGGAAATTCCCAAAAGTAAAAGAAAAACTCAAAAAAAAAAAAAACCCAACTAAAACAGGTGAAGAAGGACAACCTTCTCAAAACAACTAAACTCACTTTTTCAGAATAATGGTAAAGATGATGAAGAGGAGGACGAAAGAATGATTCACAGTCTTTTAAAGAACAAGCCAACGTATTTTCCAACAAGATTACCTAATAAATATTGGTTCCAAATTTTTGTCACAAAGCCAGATAGTTTGTGGGGGTAAATCGATAACATCGACCCAGTGCTCAATTGATACTTATTTTATCGATTCCGGAAGGATGAAAAGCAAAGTCAATGTCGATAGAATTTGAACTCAAAACGTAAAGACGACCGATATGCTGCTAAGTACTTTGTGCGGCGTGCAAACATTCTGCTAGCTCTCCACATTGTTGTACCATAGATATTTTAGGCATTTCAAATGAAAGCTGCAGTTGGAGTTGGAATATAGGAGACTCACGAAGAAGAGTTTGTTAGTGAAAACAACATAAAGACATTACAGCGTACTGAAATGAAATAGTCTTATCTTGAGGACGTGAATTTTATTTTAATTTTATCTGATTTTAATGTTTTTTTCCTACATCCTTCTTTCTTCCATGTAATAGTTTGTGATTTATAAATTTTTAATTCGTTCATTTATGTACTGTATAACTGGTCATCCCACCCAACTATTATTACTATCATTAAAAACTGGCAAGCTGGCGGACTCGTTAGCACTCCGGGCGAAATGCTTAGCGGTATTTCGTCTGCCGTTACGTTCTGAGTTCAACTTTCACCGAAGTCGATTTTGCCTTTTATCCTTTTGGGGTCGATAAATTAAGCATCAGTTGCGTACTGAAGTCTACCTGATCGACTGCCCCACCCCTCAAAATTCAGGCCTTGTGTCTTTAGTAGAAAGGATTATTATTATCCTTAAGGCGGTGAGCAGGCAAAATCGTTAGCATACCAGGCAAAATGCTTAGCAGCATTTCGTCCACCTTCACGTTCTGTGTTCAAATTTCATCGTAGTCAGATTTGCTTGTAATCGTTTCGGGGTCGATAAATTAAGTACCACTGAAACACTGGGGTAGATGTAATCGACTAGTCCCTTCTCCCAAAATTTCAGGCCTTGTGCTCTTTGTAGAAAGGATTATTATTATTACCACCATTAAAGGTGGTGAACTGGAAGAATTGTTAGCCCTCTGAACAAAATGCTTGTCAGCGTTCCGTCAGGGTTTACATTCTGGGTTCAAATCTCGCCGTGGTCGACTTTGATTTTTATCCTTCCGGAGTCGATAAAATAAGTACCAGTTAAGCACTGGAGTCGATTTATTCAACTTTCTCCCTCCCCACAAATTTCTGGCCTAGTGCAAAAATTTGAAACTATTATTCAAGGCGCCGATCAGCACGCCGGCCAAAATACTTAGTAGCATTTCAGAGGCTGGATCGCTGCAATGCGCAGCGATGTCTGCACGGTGGTCAAAGTAAATGACCATCTAGCAGAATCGTTTAGTATCACACTTTCGGTCCATCAGGGATGTCTATTGTCATCCTTTCTGTATGTGCTGGCTCACGAGCCATTACTACAGAAGCTGGATGTTTCGAGGAGCATCCCGCGTGAACTAGGGTGCGGAAGATTCGTGTCAGCTTATGCGGACGACGTCACGGGAGTAGTGTCGGGCATCTCGGAAGTTGAATTGATCAGCACTATCCTAAGGATGTACGAAGCGGTGACAGGATCAAAGACTAACCAGGAGAAGTTGGCGGGCCTGCAGCTCGGCAGCTGGGGAGGCAGGTCCAAGCCACCTGTCAGCGTCCTACAGAAGGATCGGTCAAGTTGCTCGGATTTGGTTTGGTTTGGTTTGGTTTGGTCCAGATTTTCAGATGGACTAGATCTTGGGAGAGGTGACGAGCAGGGTGGCCAGTCTCAACCAGAAATGGGGAGAGAGGAAACTGTTCCTGAAAAGTCGGGTGGAGGTGTCAAATACGCATATCACTTCCGTTATCTACTACTGCCTAACCGTCGTCTCCTGCCCTTCATTGTTGATCAAGCTGGAGCACTTACCGTTCTGCTTTCAGTAGAAGACTTGGCAAGCCGTGGTTAATGATGCACAGACATGAACTGAGGCTGCGACATCTTCGGGGTTTCGTTTACGATGAGCAAGTATGGTCACCGTTTGTCAGACAGGATTTTTCGCAGCTCGTCTCATTGACAGCACTGCAGTCCTGAATCAAGCGTAGACCGAGAGAGGTCGCTTGGTACCTGGAGTGTTGGCAAGCGCTCACAGCCCTCTACTAGTCGGGCACTTCGGTTGGTAGAAGTTTCACTTTGGACTTCTATAGGGGATTCGTGGTGGGTAAGAGGGTGATATCCTCGGAGAATCTGTGAGGGAAGATCAATTGGTTTGGTCTTTGTCGGAGAACTTTCGTGTCGGGCCCTATAGATAATTTCCGCAAATCCATGGCTCGGCAGTGCTACCGTGGGGCTCGGCAAGTTAAAGACAAGCTCTACAGGTACAAAAAAAGTAAACTGAGCGTGTAGGGGAAAGTACTACACCGCAGTATTTTTGCTGAATGGTAGGTGACTATGGCGATATATGCCTGTAGGCCGTAGATAATGAGAAGAGAGATGCCTGCCTGGAGTGCTCTTGGCGATCGAGGTGACCAGTATGTGTGGGGTTCCTTCGTTGCCCATCTTTGTTGAGAATTTTATTGTTAAAATTTTGTCGTTATTCTTTCTGTTGTTAATTGTTATTGTTTTCATTGTTGTTAATTGTTATTGTTTTTTGTTTTCACGTGATACATATAAATCCCACCACAGTCCTTTGTGTTTTATCGTCCTTTTGTTTTTGTGTGCGCTCCTTGTGACAAATAAGAAAAGAGTTACTACTACTACTGCTGCTATTACTACTACTACTACTACTACTACTACTACTACTACTGCTGCTATTACTACTACTACTACTACTACTACTACTACTACTACTACTACTACTACTACTACTACTACTATTATTGTTATTATTATTATTATTATTATTATTAGCGTTTCATACGTTAATGCTTATTTTTTGTATCCTTGTGTGTTCCAATAACTTTCTACTCTTTCAAGGACTCATTTTTGATATTTCGTTGTGTTACAAAACAACTTCAATCGCCAAGGGCGGGTCGGCTCATTCTTAGTTTTCGTTCTTTTATCATATAATACTGAAATTTTCATGTGATTGTTCTCAAAACAACAAACAGAATTAAAATATAGCGTCACTTTGGAAAGCCAACCAGTAGAAGATAGAAGTTGTAGGTGTATGATCGTTTAACGAACCAAACATCTTACACCATTCAAAGATAGCACAGTGGACTACCTCCATATATCTTGAAGGCATTTGCTGTAGTTAGAAATACGTGGTATTGTCATATGATGTAGAAAGGGTAAAGTTTGTGATAAGAATGTATTCCACGATGTAAATTAATATTTTTTATTATTTCGCTCAGGCTACTATTGTCTTTGAAAAAATCTACGAAACTACACGACTCCTCATTCCAACTTACGTAAAATAATACAATTTTGTATTTGTTGTAAAAAGAGTGTAGCGAACATACAGAAACAGTACAGCTGTCTTTAATTTCACCTGCGGTCAATAAAATAAGAACCATCCTTAAATAAAGATCAACTCAGTCGTCTCGGTCTCTGTGTCTATAGAAAATAACAGTGTTTGCTTTGTGATGAGAAAGAAAGCTTCTAAAAAGTCGGTGCTTCATACATCTTAAGTTTAGAAAGAAATGCGTATGAAAATGTATGTTTTTTTCTTAACACTTGTATGTGCGTCTAGGTTCTGAGACGTTGTATATGTACGAATCTGTGTATGTATAGAAATGTATCTGATATGTGTATGGGCAAGTGAATCTGTTGTATTGCGTTGTGTGTGTGTGTGTGTGTGTGTGTGTGTGTGTGTGTGTGTGTGTGTGTGTGTGTTGTATGTGTGTGTGTGTGTGTGTGTGTTTGTATATGTGTGTGTGTATGTGTGTGAACTCTGCGTGATGTATGATGTTTATCTTTTCTAGACAATAAGTGGAAATTGATTATCTTCCCCAGATACTAATGAAGCACTCACGAAATGGGAGTTTTGGTGATTTGCCAGTTTGCTAATTGATTGACTGATTCTGAAGTTCGCCTCAATATTGAATACAAAGAGGTTGGAAATCTGACAAAACAGTTAAGAAGCTCCGTAATTAATAAGAAAAATCCAAAAGACAAGAACTTCATGACAGGGATAATCACTTTTCTTGTTCATTCTCTCCACCAACCATTCTACATCACTCCTTGACGTTATTATCTTCTCATCCGCAATCTTGTGATCTCAGCGATATATCTCTATATCCTTTCTCTATCTTACCTAATAAGATCATGTGTCGGAAACATCCGGTTGTTTCACTCCGTTTGGCAAATGAATTCAATGGATGCTTTCTCATATAAACTCTTTAAAGGATCAATTTTTGCCAACGTAGACGAAAACAGTTTGCTCAGATTTCGGATATTACAGGATAAAATTTGTAATTATTTGATTAACTGCAACATGTGTATACCCATATTTATGTGTGAATACTCTCCTCCTCACATATGAATACACACATGCATTCATACGCACATGTATAGATATATATGTAAGCAAGTGCCTATAGCCCCGGGCCGATCAAAGCCTTAGCTTTGTGGGTGGATTTGATAGGCGGCAACTAGAGCTCGTCGTATATATATGGGAGAATATACGAAAAAACAACAACAGACGAGGACAGGTGGTGTAAATAACAAAAGGATGTATTAGTATGACGCTCGGGAATACGGAAAGTCTTTGACGTTTCGAGCTACGCTCTTCAACAGAAAGAATACGGAGACATATATATATATATATATATATATATATATATATATATATATATATATATATATATATATATATATATATATATATATATATTTCGTATGTGTATTACCGGCATAATGCCTCTCCCAAGGTTTAATTGTATATATATATATATATATATACAGACACTCCACACATAGACACACACACACACACACACACACACACACACACACACACACACACACACATACACGAGCATTGGACGACAATATAAGCCTTCGAAGACAGTTGCTCCCATAAGTATCGAAATAAAATTTGGGATTTATGGAGGGTCAAAGCTGGGAACAAAAACAGGACAGTGGAGACATACAAGGAAACCGAACGAAAATAAATATTGAGGGTCGTTAGACCACAATGAGGGTAAAATAGCGAATGCAGGAGAAATATTTTCTTGACAAGAGACAAGATAGACGGGAGAGATTGGATACGTCCAGTCTTTAGGACAAACCTGAAAGAAAGGAAAGATGATCACGTGAGGAGAAAAAAGAATGACGATGGTTACGTGTGAGCAACGAGAGAGAGAGAGAGAAAGAGAGTAAAGCAGAAAGAGGGGAGAGAGACAAACAGACAGATAGGAAACGGTGAGGGGGAGAAAAAAGTCAATTAGAGACAGGATGAGAGAGAAAACGACGGGAGAGAAAACAGTATAGCGTAGAATCGCATCAAAAAGATTAAGATTAACTTACTTGGAAATGGATGCGTGGCGTTCAATCAAATAATAATATAAATTATATATATATATATATATATATGTTGCCATAGTAACGAAGCTAAAACACCTAGGGTAAAGCCGCTTGCTACAGAGTGACCCTGAACTCTGCTGTGCATACGCACTAAGTTTTAACGTTCTAGCTCACTTTCGTTGTTTACAGCAGTGCTTGGAAGAAAGGTGTGTAGTGCGTGATCGTCACATTGAATATGATAGAAAGTTGAGCAGAGAATCTAAATCAAATTTTGCCAAAAGCTTGGTGATACCTGCTTAGAGGCTTATGCAAGGTTTTCAAAAAGCTTTCATCGTTCTCGACACAATCAAGGAGATCTTGTGCAACTAAAACCCAAGTGTCTTCTTGGTCAGCTGAAAGCAGTTTTGGCGCAAACTTGGCAGACACGCATCTCATACATAAATCGTCAGTGATAACGGACTGAACTGAACAGTAATTAATCTGCACATCCTCGGATAACTCATGGATGGTGAATCGACGATTTTCCCTCACAGCTGCACGCACATCTGCGATGTTTTTCTTACTTCTGCTGATTGCGGGTATTCCAGAACGTTCTTCAATATCGACATTTTCCCGGACATCTTGGAAACGTCTGAACCACTCGTACACTTGTGTGCGGCTTATACACTACTCTCCATACACTTTCTGCAACTTTGCGTAGGTCTCTGAGTAGGTATCACCACAACAAATTTCTCTGTCATGGTCAATGCAACGATCACACGCTACACACCTTTCAAGTACTCCTGTAAACAGCAGAAGTGAGCTAGAACGTTAAAACTTAGTGCGTATGCATAGCAGCATTGAAAGTCAGTATTTACCAAGCGACTCCACTCTATGTGCTTTAGCTTCGTTACTATGGCAACAGTCCGTATACTTATTGATCAGACCTCGTATATATTTTATGCACAACACAGCGTGTATTCATATAGTATTATAGACTGTTAGCAATGCTTTTCTAAGCTTCACTATTTACCTGACTGCTTTTGTTATTTTCATCATTTTCCTAATTGCATAAATCTGCTTGAGTCGTGTTAGTTTTCGTTTTCGTCTTGAAAATAGAAAACTAACCCACTTTTCAAAACAGAATTGCTTGTCAGTAGGTCCTGTTGCCGACCTTTAATCACGTATATATAGCTTAATACATACTGCTATGTTAACACCCATATTCATACAGAAAATAGTCAGTAATAAATATATATTACAAACCCTAACAAAAATCCGCTAACTCAGACCTGTTACTCTTCTACGCACACCGTCAATAAGTCAGAAAGACATAATCCTGATATTAGCTTGAAATACCAACATGTATTCAAATTACTTTACACTGCCATTACAGTAGATATAATCAGGTGTAAAATTAGTGGGGAATCACTTAAGACAGAAAGAGCATAAACTGTTTCATTCTGTTGATCATACTTTCCAGTCATAAGTGATGACCGAAAACCAAATGCACAATATTTTCTCATCGAATAATAATTTCATCACAATTTTGTGTTCACACTGGTGGAAGAAAATGGAATCGGTTCTTTCCCTAAGCTATACTCAGCGCTGCAAGCTAATGTAACATTTTATAATTTCTGCAAGAAATGACGTATCATTAACTTTAACGACAAATAGCTAAATTGAAGAAAATTGAAATTTAAGAGATTTTCTCACTGATGTATCACTATGTGTATGTAAGTGATACCAAACGTTGTCGCACATACATACATGCACAGACGCACACACACATATGCGTATTATTATTATTATTATTATTATTATTATTATTATTATTATTATTATTATTAATAGTTATCGCCAAGCCAACATGGCAGTCTAAAAAATAGGACGAATGCTGCCGTTGATTAGCTCCAAGAGGCCATTGCCATGTTGGCTTGGTGATAACTATTAATATCCAGTACCGCTGCCGTAGTCTCCTTTAGAGAGGCTTAGAAATATTAATATTTCTATTATTATCATCATCATCATTATTATTATTATTATTATTATTATTATTATTATTATTATTATTATTATTATTATTATTATTATAGGCGGGCGAAATGCTTAACAATATTTCGCCCGTTGCTACATTCTGAGTTCAAATTCCACCGAGGTCAACTTTGCCTTTCATCCTTTCGGGGTCGATAAATTAAGTACCAGTTACGCATTGGAGTCCATCTAATCTGGCCCCTCCCACAAAATTTCAGACCTTGTGCCTATAGTAGAAAAGATAATTAGAATAGAAACGTTAAGCAGTGATGTGCATAAATACAAACTTGTTACCAGTTCAAGTATGCTTGAGGCATATTCGAAACCGTAAAAATGTACTTGAGAGAAAGGCTTTCTTACGTGTTCAAAAATACCTCAAGCATATTTCAACTGGTACCAAGTCAGCATTATTATTAATAATATTGTGTTAAGGTGGCCAGCTAGCAGAATCGTTAGTACGCCGGGCGAAATGCTTACTAGTTTTTCGTCTGTCTTTACGTTCCGAGTTCAAATTCCGCCGAGGTCGACTTTGCCTTTCATCTTTTCGGTGTCGATGAAATAAGTACCGGTTATACACTGGGGTCGATATAATCGACTAGCTCCCTTCCCCCAAATTTTCAAGGCCTTGTGCCTTAGTTATTAATAATATTGTTTCAAGTTCCGCAGCAATAGACTTTGCTTTTCATCCTTTCGCAGTCGATAAAGTAAACACCAGCCAACCTCTAGAGGCGATGTAATCTCCCTCCTCCAAAATTTCAGGTAGTTTTTACTTTTAGTAGAAAGAATTATTGATATTGTTGTTTTTTCTGTAGTTATTATTGTTGTTGTAGTGTGGAGGCGCAATGGCCCAGTGGTTAGGGCAGCGGACTCGCGGTCATAGGATCGCGGTTTCGATTCCCAGACCGGGCGTTGTGAGTGTTTATTGAGCGAAAACACCTAAAGCACCACGAGGCTCCGGCAGGGGATGGTGCCGAACCCTGCTGTACTCTTTCACAACAACTTTCTCTCACTTTTACTCCCTGTTTCTGTTGTGCCTGTAATTCAAAGGGTCAGCCTTGTCACACTGTGTCTCGCTGAATATCCCCAAGAACTACGTTAAGGGTACACGTGTCAGTAGAGTGCTCAGCCACTTGCACGTTAATTTCACGAGCAGGCTGTTCCATTGATCGGATCAACTGGAACACTCGACGTCGTAAGCGACGGAGTGCCAACAACAACAACAACAACAATTATTGTTGTTGTTAAAACACGAAACAGGGAGAGGGGAAAAGTAGAGAGAACAGGGAAATGGGTGGAGTAGAGAAAGAAAGAGAAGGACAGGGAGAAGTGGATGAAATAGAGGGTAAAAAGGAGAAGGAAAGGGTAAAATACAAAACCAATATTGAGCTCGATGTTCTCCGCTTTTTTTCCTTTTAGCACCTCCACTCTCATTCTTTATTTCACCTCCTTCTCTCTCTCTCTCACTCAAACCACAATAAAATACTGAGGTCGAAGTAATCAAATAATACCACCCCCTAAATGTATTGGCTTGCGCCAAAGTTTGAAACTATTAAAGGTGGTGAGCTAGCAGAATCGTTAGAACGGCAAACGAAATGCTTAGAGGCATTTCTTCCGGCTTCACCTGAATTCGAATTCCACCGAGGTCGACTTCCCCTTCTGTCCTTTCGGAGTCGATAAATAAGTACCAGTTGAGTCTCAAAATTTCAGGCCTTGTGCCTTTGTTAAAAAGGATTATTGACATCATTGAAGATGTCGTACAGTATCCAATATTGTGATTGAAAATATTATGTGTACCAGTAATTAGTACCGTCTTCCATCCCAAGTCACAACAAGGACCTCAGATAGACAATACTTTATGCAGTATGCGTGCAGTTCCAAGTAAAGCCGATTTTTGCAATACACCAAGATTTGGGTTCAATACCACCCGACCTGAAGAAACATCTACACACTTTACAAATACCCTAAAATCTTGGTGTATTGCAAAAATCGGCTTTACTTGGAACTGCACGCATACTGCATTGTTGATAAATCCTTCTACATTAGCAACATACTGTAGCACTTCTTGTTCGCTGTTTACTAAATCCTGTGTCCTGTTTCTTCTTTCACTGTCGATGCACTCTCGTCCGCTAATGAGGTCACATCCACTTTTACCCCTCTTCATACACAGTCTGTGTAAGTCCGCAATACACCATGCATTGTCATCGTTTGTTGGGTAGTGCTATCCCGCTGGTCAATCTCCGCTCGTGTCCATTTCAGAATGGGTTCACTATAACATACTACAGCAACAACCCATGTGTTTATCACAGTCACAAAGTTCTTTGCATTGAGTTTTGACTTCAGAAGTTTGAGGCGCTTCAAATAAGCAGTGGTGACCTTGTCTTTCATTTCTCTGTGCAAGGTATAGTCCAGCTTGAGGGTCCCAATGTACTTGTACCCACCATCATCAGGGTCTCCCATTCACCCTCCGTTTGGCAGTTCTATGCCCATGTAATCTGCTCTTTTCCTCCTCTCAAAGTGAGCATCGCACACTTTGAGATACTGAATTCCATTCCTATATCCTTGCTATACATCTTTACAGTCTGAATCAGTATCTCTATTTCAGGTTCTGTTTTTACGAAGAGTTTTAAGTCATCCATGAAGTGAAGGTGGTTGATACGAAGTCCATCCTTCCTCAGCTCGTAGAGCGCGTTGACTTTGTGTAGAACGACTTCGGTGGAAAAGCTCAAGGTACGGAAAAAAAAAGTGAAATCACCACAACTATCATTATCCCTTATTACCATTATTATTGTTGTTGCTTTTATCCTTGTGGCCACTTTTTCTAGCCAAGATAACAATGTTCTTGTTGATGTTGTTTTTGTCTCTGGCAAGGCTATATTTTTTCACCACAGGAAAGGATAGTGGTTGGGAGAATAATTTTCTTTCATTTTTCTGCTGTTCCTTAATCCTGTTTGGTGATAATTTCAGATTTAATTTTTCTTCGTAGAGAGCTTGCTGATTCACGTCCATGAACTTTAGTCTTTCCTTGCAGGGATCTTGGATAATTTTATAATGTTACTGTTTTATTTTTCACTCGCCTTTTATGTAACTCCAAATTGTATTGTCATGTACCGTCCCCAATGTTTTTGTGAACATTTAGTGGTAATAAGGAAAGCACTACTACTACTACTACTACTACTATATCAGGAAAAGATTTAACTGAGTATGATGGAAAGCGTCAGCTGCCCAGACTTGTTTACTGATCATGCTTCAAGAACGTTATTATTATTATTATTATTATTATCATTATTATTATTATTATTATTATTATTATATGAAAACTCACACCTAATTTTACTGGGTATGATGAAAAGTGTCAGCTGTCCACAGCCAGCAGACTAGGGTGACACTTCTTTGCTGGTCATGCTTCAAGAACACTGCGAAGAATTCCTGCAGTTCCAAGCAATGCTGATTTTTGTAGGTGTTCTACCTTCACACTTGCACCGATCTTTTTCAGCCGTGCTGGTGGTTGAGTGCTGATACTTCCAAGTGCACCAATTACTACTGGTATCTCGTCTAGTCTCTTCATTGGCAACAACCTTCGTATTTCCCACTTTAAATCGTCGTAGTTGTTTATTTTTTATTCTTGTTTCATATTGAACCTGTTGTCACCGGGGCATGCTATATATCGATAATGATACATCTTCTTCTTCTTCTTCTTCTTCTTCTTCTTCTTCTTCTTCTTCTTCTTCTTCTTCTTCTTCTTCTTCTTCTTCTTCTTCTTCTTCTTCTTCTTCTTCTTCTTCTTGAGTGACAGAGCAATGCATGCCATCTAAGTGACACTGGGGTACAAATATACGAAGCCCATTATACCCATCATGACTACCTGTCTGATAAGGGTACACCAGACACATGCATCGCAACCATATGTGCGCGACATGGTACCTTATAACAAGATACACAGTCCATGACCTTGCAGGTGGGGCCCCGTTAGAATTTTCTTCAGGTT
>NC_142934.1:59271324-59288824 GCF_046866305.1 Octopus bimaculoides | reverse complement strand
ATTTCCACAGGGCGGACTGGAAGTCAATTCGCAGAGAGATTCGAAATCAAAACTGGCATGACAGCCTTTCTATACAAGACAATGACCTCAAACTAAGTCATTTTATGTCAACCATACAAGGCATATGCACCAAATACGTGCCATATAGAAAGACCAGCAAACATGCCAATAGAATTCCTAGAGACAGGAAAATCCTTATGAGACACAGAACAAAGGTCTCAAACCAGCTAAATAGAGAACTGGAGGATAGGAAAAGGGCTAAATTAAAACTAACACTGTTAGAAATAGAAAACAAAATTAAACTCTCCCATGAAAAGGAGAGAGCAGAGAAGGAGAAGAGAGCAGTAGAAAGCAGAAAAACAAACCCCAAGGCTTTCTATACATTTGCAAAGGAGACTGCTACGGTGCAGTATAAGATAGGACCCCTATTCCTGCCTAATGGCTCACTGACTGCAGATTCCACATGGATAAGTGAAGTGCTCAGTACACAATTCAAGAGTGTCTTCACCTCTCCTCTGAGTCACATGCAGATAAAGAACCCAGCTGATTTCTTTGACAATAGCACTCAGCAGAAAAAGACTGCATCCATTACCTACATCGACATTGAAGAGGAAGATGTGATAGTTGTCATAAATGAAATGAGCTCAAATTCGGCAACTGGCCCCGATGGTTTCCCAGCTGTCCTCATAAAGTCGTGTAAACAAGAATTAGCAGGACCACTCCGGATACTCTTCCAGAGTTTCCTTGCAAATAGTAAACTTCCCAAAAAGCTGAAGGAAGGCACCATATGTCCTATCCATAAAGGTGGAAGCAGAGCAGAGGCTGGGAACTACAGGCCCATCTTTCTGACTTCACATATTAGCAAAGTCATGGCACGAATTGTCAGAAGGAGATTGATTGCGTTCCTAGAAGAAAATGACTTGCTGAATGAGACCCAGCATGGTTTCCGCCCAGGTAGAAACTGCCTCACGCAGCTCTTGCAGCATTATGACTGGGTCCTGAAGCAGCTACTTGACCATTCAAATGTTGATGTGATATATCTCGACTTTGCAAAAGCCTTTGACAAAATTGATCATGGCTTGATATGTCACAAGCTGCGAAACCTTGGCATAGCTGGTAAATTAGGAGAGTGGCTGCATGACTTCCTGAATGGTAGAAGTCAGACAGTTGCAGCCAATGGAAAACTATCTAGGGAAACACAAATATTGAGCGGTGTTCCACAAGAAACTGTTCTGGGGCCACTACTGTTCATAGTGGCCCTTCTGGACATGCCCACGGTCACTCGGAGAGCCACTGTCACTAGCTATGCTGATGACACAAAGATATCTCAGGCAATAAAGAATCCTGATGATATTGTAAGCCTGCAGAATAACCTAAATGCAATATATGAGTGGGCAGAGCAAAATAATATGCAGTTCAATGCAAAAAAATTTCAAGTACTGCGCTACAAGACCACAAGTACCTCCCAACTGGCATACACAGGACCTGGAGGTACTGCAATCCCAGAACCACAAACAGTAAGAGATCTGGGCATCAACATGTGTAGTGATGCATCATTTCACATGCACATTGTCAAGTTGACAGCAAAGTGCAGACAACTGGCAGGGTGGATACTGAGGACATTCCGTACAAGGGATAAAAAAGTCATGTTGACTCTATGGAAGACATTTGTTCTGAGCCGCCTAGACTATTGCTCTCAATTGTGGTCACCACACAGTGTTAAGCGGACAGCAGAACTCGAGGCAATTCAGCGGCACTATACAAAAAAGATCGCCACAGTCCAACAGATGAACTACAAGGAGCGACTGAATGCACTAGGTCTCTACTCCCTGGAGCGCAGGCGGGAGAGATATGTAATAATATACATATGGAAAATACTGGAAGGACTGGTGCCAAACTTTGGTATCAAGTACTACAGGAATGCCCGCACGGGTCGCCACTACATGGTGCCAAAGGTACCGTCCACTGCATCTCACATAAGAACGAGATACTGCAGCAGCCTCGGTTTCAGAGGACCTCAGCTCTTCAATGCCTTGCCAAAACATTTGAGAGACATGCAAGACATGGATGCGGAGGTCTTCAAGACAAAACTTGACGCTTTCCTCTCCACGATACCAGACGAACCAATGGCTCGTAATGAGACGCAGTTTAGGGCAGCTATGTCAAATTCTCTTATACACCAGATGTGCCATCAAACTCTTGATTGGACCATGTCAGGTGGGGGAGAAGAGCTGTGCAAGGAACGTGAAAATCACGGTGGTGCACCAGCATGACCGCAGCCACTTGGCTGAAACACATAATATATATATATATATATATATATATATATATATATATATATATATATATGATACATATATCTACATATTTAAAACTGAGTATGTGTGTCTGTGTGTCTGTATGTGTGTCTGTGTGTCTGTATGTGTGTCTGTGTGTCTGTATGTGTGCATCACTAAAACACGAGAACTACCCAACCGATTTCATTCAAATTTTACACATGCCTTACTTAGGGTCCATGTGGTGTCATGGGCCAAGACATTTTCAACTTCTTACCTAATGCGAGCCCGGAACAATCTCTTATCTCTTATGCTATTTCAGTATTACGTGTCAAAAGCGAAACAATGACATCTCTATTGTAATGTGAGATAATACTTTCAGTTTGTATATATACAGTAGTTTCAATTCTGTTAGTTTCACTATGTATTTCTATATATCGTTGTATGTATGTATGTATTTATGTACATAGATACACACACACACACACACACACACGTACACGCACGCACACACTCACACATACACACACACACACACACACACACACACACATATATATATATATTTATATATGTATATATAGTTATAAACATATTTATATGTATATATCTATACCCCTGTAAATATATACATGTATGTATGTATGTATATATGTATGTATATGTATATATATATATATATATATATATATATATATATATATATATATATATATATATATATATATGCGAGTAAAAATAAATACAAAAAAGGTGGTATTTTTGTATGATTGTGTATAGAGGAATATATTATTTTGTTTAAAAGAGTTCCAACACTGTCTGTTTTTTATGTTTTATTTATATTCCTGCAGAACTAATGTGGGGTATAGAATATGGAATATACAATATATAATATAATATACGATATACAATATAAAATAAAATAAAATAAAAATGGATGGCACCATGAAAGAAAGTATTGAATGTAGATGAAATATTGAGTGTCCAGTATAAAGGATCAAATATATAAATATATAAATATAAATATATAAAGGCGACTCGAGTTTCAGGGCTATTTCCCTTCGTCATGGCCGGTATGACAGACTATATATATCCGTAAAGCCAGAAAGAAAAAAATGGCGTGATCAAGCTCAGACTTCGATCATGTGACTACAGTAGTACCAACTATAAACACGCACGCACAGAGGGTAATGTGATAATAATAAAGTCAGTCAGAAATCAGTTTTCCCGGACAGAAACAATGCAGTTATAAATAAGAAGAGTTGAAATTAATGCGTGGAAGATTTCACAGCTCAAGCATTACTCCTTCGTAGTCAGCCTATAAACTTTTCAGTCCACCCTCGCATATAGAAATGTGATTATATGTATGTGTATACAGATATATGTTTATGTATACACACACACACACACACACACACACACACACACACACACACACACACACACACACACACACACACACACACACACACACACACACATGTATATATAATACATACATGCATAGTGTATATATACATATATATATATAATTATGACGCACATAAATAATAAGCTGCGTAATGTGCAAAATATACATTGAGAAATATAACGCTGGGCAACAACAAAAATTTTTTGTCTGATCCCTGGAATATCTCAATGAATTCTTAAATGATTTTGCCTGCTGAATTCAAAAATAACTTCAGTTTTTCTGTATCAGGTCTAGTTTTCTGACTAAACCTGAAAGAATAAGTATTTTATTCATACATTATATAGTATGAATCAATAAAGTATATTGATATATTTAGTATATCAATATATAGTATGAATCAATAAAGAGAGCGTAACACAAAATAAAACGAACTACAAATAAAAATTAAAAATTGAAGATGCAGAAATTTCAAAGAATAAAATTTGAGTTTCTTTGTACACTGTGAATGTTGAGCAACAGGAGTATCTCATTTTAAACATCATCATCACAGCATCGCAACGTCCTTGGTACCGAGTTTCCATCTCCTTGATGTCCTGATGGAATCGTTCACCTTGTTCATCGCTAACATCTCCGAGATTTTCAGAAAAACAATCAAGATGACTAAAATGATAATGCATTTTGATGCTCATATTCGCACCAATCTCACGAAAAGTTGTTATCAAGTTGGTAACAAGGTCTTTATAGTTTTCAATTTTGTGTTTCTTCAGGAAATTTTGCACTATTTCTGCAAAAGATTGCCAAGCTGTTGCTTCATTTATGTTCATTACTTTTGATCCTTTCATTCACGAAATTTGCGTCCTTCAAGAGCTTACGGATCTGTGGTCCATCAAAAATCCCTGCTTTAAGTTTTTCAATCGTCACGTCTGGAAATATACGGCAGATATACTTGAAGCACTCCCCAATTTTGTCAAGAACTTTGACGAATTGCTTGATCAACCCGAGTTTGATGTGCAAAGGGGGGAAAATGATTTTGTCTCGCTCAAATAAAGGTTCTTCCAATATATTGACAACTCTACATGGAGGCGGCCAGTCTTTCTTAACATAGTGGTTTCCTTGGTCCCTACTGTCCCACATGCAAAGAAAGCATGGGTATTTTGTATAACCAGATTGCTGTCCCATGAGAAAATTCACCATCTTTAAGTCAATGCAGATGGTCCATTTATGATCATGATACAATATCTTCTCTAAAACCAACTTAATTTCTTCAAATTTTTCCTTCAGAGTTGTTGAGTTGCCGAGGAGTGGGACAGACCCATACACATTTCTGTTGTGCAACAATGCACATTTTAAACTAGGCTTAGAGCTGTCTATTAAAAGACGCCATTCCTCTGATTTGTATTGTTCAATGCCAAGTTTATTAAGAAGTCCACTGACATCTCTGCAGTAAACCGGCTCTTCTTCTTCTTTTGTGAAAAAAGAAAGGAACTCATCATGTCGACCCCGATAAAATGTTATACGGATACCATTCTCTTGAAGATACTTCTCTTTCAGTCGAGAAGCCAACAGTTCTGCAGAATTTTTTTTTGGAAGTTCAAGTCACGAACTAGATCATTCAACTTTACCTGGGAGAATAGCTGAGGTAAAGTCTGAACTGAAAAGTCTTGATCTCTAGTGTCTTCTTCAGGTGATGAATCTTCTTTGATTGCGTGTAAAGTTATCAGAGGTAAGACATTGAAGAGAGGAACAGGAAGCTCTTCACTGTATGGAACCTATCTATTAGCAAATACAAACCACATACTTTTCCTTGTCTCTTTAATCCATTGTCGCAAATGTTCTGTACATTGTTTGCAGACCCAATGCGGTGTAAGATAATATCTTGGTCTCCCTGCTTCACCCCAAAATATCCCATATACGCTCTTTCAACAAAATCATTGATGTTTTTTTCGATTTTCAGGTGATGTGTA
Source organism: Octopus bimaculoides (assembly GCF_046866305.1). Classification (NCBI taxonomy): domain Eukaryota; kingdom Metazoa; phylum Mollusca; class Cephalopoda; order Octopoda; family Octopodidae; genus Octopus; species Octopus bimaculoides. The sequence goes on along the minus strand of NC_142934.1, from coordinate 59,283,173 downwards.
TTCTCCACAATCATAACAAAACACATTTGGAGAATTTGGAGGTGTCTTCTCTTCACTCCTACCTCCTCTCTTCACTCCTACCTCCTCTCTTCACTCCTACATCCTCTCTTCACTCCTACCTTCTCTCTTCACTCCTACCTCCTCTCTTCACTCCTACCTCCTACCCACCTTCTCCCTTCCCCCTCTCCCTTCCTCGTCATCCCTCCCTCGTAACCCCACTCCTACACAATCCAACTCCACCTTCTCTATCCATCCCACTCCATCCCATCCCTTACACCCACTCCCACATGCTTCACCTCTACTCCTCCCTCCGCCTAAATCACACCCCACCCTTGCTTTCCCTACTCACGCATCCCCCAATCCCAACACCACCACACCACACACCATCACACCGCACGCCACCATACCACAGAACACTATATCACATCACACCACCACGCACACACTAGCACTGACCACTTCCCAGCACCCACACCATCATCCACACACCTACACATGCATACACGCACACGTCAAGGTCACCAGCCCTCTTCCACACGCACATACATGCTCTCTTATACACACGCACTCACACTTTCATTTTGGCATCACAACTACTTTATTATCTCCCCTTCTTCCTAGTTCTCCTGTGTGACTCCTCTGTCCGGCATTCGCCATGATAGATCGCTAGCCACTACACATTCTTTATTATATGTTTCTTTCTGTCTTCCTTTCTGGGGAAGAGCGTAGGCTCTAAACGTTAAAGACTTTTTCACTTCTCGAGCGTTAAGCTAATACATCTATTTGTTGTCTATACCACCTGTCTTCGTCATTTGTTTTTTGTGACGTCTCCCCTATATATATATATATATATAATAATAATAATATAGATTTAATCAAAAGATTAAATGTACTTAAAATGTTTGAGGCACCAGAATTTGGTAAGATAAAAACCAAAACCAAAATCAAGAGATTTGGTGAATAAAAATTTGAAGATAAGCAACAAAAATTCAATAGGTTATAGCATTACGTACGTTTCGTACAAGCTCCATTTATTCATGTGGTGAGAACACCACAGAATGTACGATGAAAATGTACTCCTCAGCTGCATAATGGAATTTCATTTTAGAAAGTTATTTTGAGGATGTTTGCAAAAAACAAGAGTAAGAGAAGAAAACATATCATCTCGATTATGCTGCTGTTCCACAGACAAGTGAATCAAACAAGAATTTAAAATCTAATTGGAGGGATAGTAGTTTTTTCAAATATAGAGGAAAGTAGGTTAAGTAGTGGTAGACAGCAGGTTAGGGGTAAATCAAGCATGAGGAAAAGAAAAAAAAGGAAATGGAAGAGTAATACCCTAAGGAGTGGTAAGAATTTGGAAAAAAATTTAAGGTAAGGGAATTAAGGTCAAGGTATTAAAGAAATATATCTATTCTACAGTAGAAATAGAATAATACAAAGAAACACTAAATTACTAAGTTTAAAACTATAGGGAACAATATAAACATATCCAGTTAAAATAAGATATAAATTAATGTGGGGTAGTATTATGAGTAAAACTATAATATTAATGGCCAAAATCCAAACAGAAAGAAAGGGGGGAAGAAGGAAGAGGAAAAAAGGGAGAAGAATAAAGTTAGAAAAACAGGACTAAATTAAGAGAAATAAAGCTAAGGTTTTCGAAAAAGTGATAGATAGAAGAGACTCAGAATTACCTAGAGAAAATGTAGGAATACTATCAGTGGGTTGGGAAAGGTTAAAATGTATTCTAAGTGTATATATTAAAAGTTATAACTTAAATAAAATAGTTATTAGTCAGGGAAATGAGAGAAAATTAAATTAAAAAATTTAGCAAGATTTACTTTTTAAAAAATATTTACTTTTTAAAACCTTTAAAGGTGCGGGAGTAACAATGCACACATAGAACCCTAAGGTCAGATCTATTGTTAATTAGACTAGGATTATCCTTAAGTTTAAAAATTTCGTAAATTTCCATAGAGCACAGTCCACAGCCATATCTACTATTTCTATAAGGTTATGCTCTCCTGACGATTTCCCATTTAAGATTAAAATCGGTACCATTTTCCTTCAATTCCCAAATTTTATTAGATAATGATGTGCTATTGGCTTTATGTTTAAGTCTAAATGAAGAAAAATGGTTATATAATCGTTGTTTAAGGTTGATTGTGCAACCAACATAAATGTAATTATTAGTTGGAGTAGTTACTGTACATTTATTGACTACATTACGGGTTAAACAACGGCCAGATACCGGACAGTGGGCTTTAATTCTACAATTGCAATTAAGGGGCTTATTAGCTATATATATATTGCTATGTTGATTATTGATAAAAGTATCTAAATTAGTTACATCAATATTGTTGGTTGTATTATTAGATATGCAATTGATATTGTTTGAGCTAGGAAGATTTATCTCAGCATTAACAGTTGAAGTATTAATATGTTCATTAACACGTGCATGATTATTGGTTGCGTTGGTGTTATTAATAGTTTGGTAGTTATTTGTATTGTTATCAATAATAAGACAATTTTTATTTTCAAGGGTCTTAGCTAGTTCAATTTTTTTTCTATTTAACTTATTGATAATAGATCCTATGTTGGGGAGAGTAGAGTATTAGATACGGATTGTGTGTTGAGAGAAGATTTTATGATATCTATGGTTAGGGTCGAAATTTTTTTGTAAGATATCCATAAACTTCTTATAGATGTTTGTAGAAACTGCATAGTTGTAAGGGATGTTAAGCCATATAGAATTGTTTCTTCTAAATTTGTAATATGAAGGGGGTTTGTGGTTATCATAAGTATGTGGGGTTCTATTATTGTTTTTATTATCATTGGTAGTTTTCTTATTAGGATCTATTTTGTTATGTAAAGTAATTTTCCTATTTTTATTTTTATGGTTATTATTATAATTTCTTAAGCTAGGTATTTTATTGGTGTTAATATGGTTGTGTAGGCATTTATCAGGTTGGATCACATTTTTATTCCTATTGTTTAAGCAGGATAGGTTATTATTAGTAGGTCTTTTCTTACCATTATTTACGGTAATTAAATTTTTATTATTGGTAACATTATTTAGGATAATTGGATTATCATTATTAGTATTATTATCATTATTGTTATTATCACATTTAATAGATTTAGGAATAAGGAAAGAAATTTTTTGGTCATAGCCCGCTTTCGATAAAGCTTCATTGTAGTAATGAGAATTAGATTTAAAGATGTCATGGTTTGAGGACAGTTTAGTTAATCTATCGGAAATGTTTTTTACAATAGATTTTAAAATATTTGGGGGGGGGGGTGATTCGATGATCTATTTACATATTTAGTGACTTCATTTTCTTTTCTATAGGGATAGTGCAATTTAGAGCTAATATTAAGAGTGTTATCAAGAAAGTTAACGATTTTAGTATCATATTCAAAAGTAATACTAAGGTTAAAGCTTTTAAAGAATTTTCTAATATTCTTTCTCATTCTCTCTATGTTTGATTTGTTGTTGGTGGGTATGATAAATAACGCATCATCCCTATAAAGGCCTCCTTGGAATTCAGGAATTTCCCTATTTAGGCAATATAAAAGATACGCTCCAACCAAATTTGTTATTTCAGCCGAATCACTCGATCCCATTGGGATATCAAAGTTATCAGGGTGTCAGATCTGGTCCAGAGCTTATCTTCGAATTCGATGATGGTTTTTCTAGCTAAAAATATTATCTCAATTTTTTCTCTAGAAATTAGTGATCTATTTTTAGCAAATATGAGAGCTTTGTTAAGGAGTATAGGAGAAATGCTAGAGTAGTAATTGTTGATATCGAATTGGATGAAGGAAAAATTATTATTGTTGTCAATAGAGTTAAACCAATCAAGAGCTTCATCTGTATTAATCCATAATTTAAGAGTAAGGTTAGGAATAATGAACGGTATAATATTATCTAAAATAAGTTTACTTAATCTACCAACATCAGATCTAGTTGCGCAAATGAGTCTAACAGTAGGATTTACGTGAAAGATTTTCTTATGGTCTTTTAGATTAATTTTTGGTTCACAGGGTGCAACAGGTTCAGCAGCATAGTCGAGATGATATGTTTTCTTCTCCTACTCTTGTTTTTTGCAAACATCCTCAAAATGACTTTCTAAAATGAAATTCCATTATGCAGCTGAGGAGTACATTTTCATTGTACATTCTGTGATGTTCTCACCACATGAATAAATGGAGCTTGTACGAAACGTACGTACTGCTATAACCTATTGAATTTTTGTTGCTTATCTTAAAAAAAAAAAAAAAAAAAAATATATATATATATATGTGTGTGTGTGTGTATGCACACACACACACACACACACACATATATATATTCATATATACTTCTTATATGTAAGTGTGCATGTGCGTAATTATATATACATATATGTACGTATATATGCATGACACTTTTTCTTTATTATTACCTCCCTTTAAACGAGAAGTCATGTTGTGCCCTTTTCTAGTTCATAACTTAACAAATCAATTTATAGGTTTTAAAGCAAAATAAGAATCGGGTTCAAATATGTACTTAGGTTAGTAAGAACGATCCACTTGCTGAAAACACAAAAGGAATAAAATTAAAGCATTGTCTGTAACTACACGTTACTTCCAGGCACATGTACCAATAAAATTCAAGATCTTTATCAAATTTCATAGCGTTGCGAACAATTCCAAGCGTATAATTTTGTACTCCGAATGGAGATTAAAATTTACTCATGAAAAATTTTCGTATTTTAAAAAATTCTTATTAATTACATTGTGTATCTAAAAATAGAGGTATCGGGTTTATACATATTCATTTGATTAAAATGTAGGTGTAATTTGCCTTGAGTTTGAAAACGTTTTGTAAACGACCGAATTAAATGACTTCACATTAATGGATCAGTAGACTAAATTTCTTTCATTAATTATTTCTATTCGCAATTTGTTTAAGTATTGTTGTATATATTTATAACACTCATTAGTATTTCTCAATCTTGTTTTGATTGTTAAAATAGAAATGTTCTTCTGTAATTACAACTTATTCGTTGCTAGGAAACTTGGAAAAAAATGGTAAACTTGGGCATGTGTCATCAAACAAAATGTGCTAATTCTCATGTTGTTTCCCCTACTTACTTGAGCAAAATATGTCAACTTTGAATGTGGCTCTGTTTTCAAAATTTTTATTATTTCAATTATTTTGTTTATCTTCCTTACGGAGAAAAATATTCTAATTATCTCTCTTCTTTTATCGAGGTTAGACTTCGGTTTATTTGGATGTTCTATGCTATTTCACCTTTTCTAATTCGTTTTTCTCTTCTTTCTATGTTCTTTTATATATTTTTCGGTCACCGTCGCCACCACAAGCATTTGTTTATATTTGTAAATATATTGCTGTGTACATTTATATTTAAATGTTCGTATACACTCATTTTCTGAATTTTTATTATATATATTTAATTGTATGTATTTTAAAATTTACTATTTGAATGTTTAAATTTCCCCGATATAGTTCGTTAAGTTTTTGACACTCGCAAAAATAAACTTTTACAATTCATAGATTATTGTTATCACTTTGTATTTTCTTGTTGCCAATAAAATGGATGAGCAGTGCTCTCCCTAAAAAAGGGCTGCTCAGTCACAAGAATCTTCCCTTTCCCCACAGAGTTGGTCCCTGTCACGGGAAGACATGGGAATGGTGTTAGAATAAGCTCCTGCTCCCAATCTGCGAATTTGTAAATGTGCGTTTCCTGTTGGTTAGATCTGCACATATCACTAGTCTTTCATCATAGGGCTTTCAATGCTTGGAATGTCAACTGAGGACCCTATAAAGAGAAATTTCTACAGTTTTGGATAATAGTGATAAACGCTTGTACAACACGAATATCACTCTCTGAGTACATTTTGACAAGCCGAAACGAGATAACCAGCAATCAAGAACAAACGCAGTAGCAACAGTTAGAAGCCCTTTACTCTCGATGGATTTTACGTCAAAATTAACCCCCAGCTGAAATCCTGGTAAGTGTTAATACACTGCGTCCCACATTATTAGGTAAATCAACCTTCTCTCAATAAATAAATGTATATTCGTTAAAAACCAGTTGTTTTCCCACTGACTGTTAGCAACGCCTATCTGCGCACATTCTGTTAAAATAAACCGGATCCGTGCAGACACCAATAAATGGTGACCATTTTTGTGATTGGGCAACATTTTCACCGTCACAATTTACTACGCAAGTACAATAAAAATGATAATTGTGTCAGAACAAACGTTTATTTAATTCAATAGTAAAGGATTAACAAAAAATTATTAATAAAGGACTTAATGGTAAACATAATAAGTTCGTATGAAAATAATCATGGGATTATGATGTCTTACAGCTCCTAATGTTTGATGTATGATCCTCCATATGCAATAAACTTCCTCATGCGCTGATCCATTGAATCTGTTAAGGCGATGATATCCTCTTGTATCATGCTTTGAGCAGCATCTGCAATAGCATCCCAGAGGGCAACTTTACTTGAAAACTGCCATCCATCTTGGTAAACGCACCTCTTCAGGACACTCCAGGACATAGGTTCCGCCCAACTTCCTTTTTCACACGTAACAAAGTACTAGTCGAAACAACCCTCGTCTTATTCTTAGCTACCCTCGGCCGGTCAGAAATAGGAGAATGTACAAAATATCTTCAAAGTTCGGCGATCTCCCAGTATTTTTGATATTTCTATGGTTACTTTTCCTTTTCAAGTTCTGGCACTATGGTAGACTTCACGTTTCTGACCATAATGACACTTAAATCGGGCATAATTTGAGACAGCAGAAATGTTGCTGCTACACGATAATGGCTGCCGTTTGTTTTCGTCTCCACAGATCCGATTTATTTTAACAAGACGTGCACAGATAGGTGGTGCCAACAGTCAGTGGGAAAAGAACTGGACATTTATTTATTAAGAGACGGTTGATTTGCCTAGTAATGTGGGACGCAGTGTACTTCAGATTAGAGTATATCTGGGAGTAATAGTGGAAAAAAGGCGGTTTCACATTCCACAAGCCTTGGCACTCCCAAACTCCAAAACTAGGGCACCATTAACGAATGCAATTTGAAGTCCTACCCACATACACAGGAACCCCATATATACCTACGCTGAGCTATGAAGAAATGTAGTTACTCTACCCAGATTGCAAGTTCAGGTCTGGGTAGAGTAACCTGTAATTATTGGGGTACTGAGATATGTAACACACTACCTAAGTACCAATATTGAAAAATTAGTTTTCTCAAAACCAGAAAGGAGAAAGATAGTTCGAAGACTACAGATCCAAGCCATCACTGAAACTGTTAAAATCTATAAAACTTTCTAAAAGTTTTTCATTTAAGTATATATGTGTGCATGCCTAAACATGCAACTATATGCATAAGAATACATACATAAAACAAAACATACAAATCTGCACATGCACTGACTCCAATTACTTCACACCTACCTGAAAAATATCCTGTTGAGGCTGTTGATATTCCAATAAAGGAGCCTTGGATCTAAGTTAGAAACCGGCTCTTTATTGGTATGAAATCTTGAAATAAAACTAAATAATGACATACATACATGCATACATATATAGTGGAAGCCAACACATTTCTAAGTATGATAACTTTTTAGCAATCATGTATATATCTGCCAATAATTTTGCATGTATGTGCATTCGCTTGATTGTGTGTATGTGTGTGTGTTTGTGTGTGAGTGTGTCTGTGTGTGTACATATGCGTGTTCCTGTATGTATCTGCTTGCATGTATAACCTTTCCATTCATTATTATATATGTTCAAACTCTTCCTTTTTTTCTCTTGTGGTTTTTCTGTCTATGTCTAGATGACTCTTTCACTACCTCCCCCATCTCTTTCACTATATTTCTCTCTCCCAATTTAGCTCCCAATCGTTCCCATTGTTCAGTTTTATGAATTACAGCTTCTAATTTCTCACCAACCTCCTATTCTACTATCATTAATACGCAGTCATACAGACGCGCACACACAATATACATACATAAGTATCATAATATTATATATATATATATATATATATATATATATATATATATATATATATACAGTATCTCACCAAAGCATGTACATCTCTAAAAAATTTCAGTAAAATTCCCATTACTCTGATAACATTGAAGGAAATCAAACGAAATTTAAACTGAATAAAGTATATTATACACGCAAATAAAATACAAATTTAGAACACAAAACAATAAACATTTTCAAAGATATGAAAGAAATATTAATTTTCAAACATTACAAAATATGTACACCCTAAAGGAAATTTGCTATATTCAGTACTTTATCCACTATTTTTTTTACTAAATTCAGATATTTTACTAAATTCAGATATTCTCTAGGCGCAGGAGTGGCTGTTGTAAGTAGCTTGCTTACCAAGTTTGTGTTGGCAGTCTACTTCCGGTTACCATTGAAGATAGATGTGTAGCTCAGAGCTCCGTCGAAAGAACAGAGGACACTGTCAGGGTAAGCGAATTTACCTTTTCGTGAGCTGCGTAGTATTCTGCTTTTATTTTTACAGTATATTCTGCCCAGATCTGGGGCATTTTGCTTGTGCTTGGCGGTGTCAAAAATTCGATTGAATTGTTGCCTGTTCCAGGCATAATGTGTGTAGCTGGCTGCTGGTGGGCGTTTCTATGAAATAACCAAGTTCAACAAGCAAAAACCATTTAAAGATTTTTTTCACTTCGGTCGCTGGATTACGGACCAGGACTATTGTTTGTTTATTTGACTGCAACGAAGTACCAGTTCAAGTCAGGGCTGGAGTACGGTGTAGCCCATTTTGTTCCTGCCGAGGATTCTGTGTTTTTCCTTTAAAAAAATTCTCTTTCTTTACTTTTTCCTTGAATTGTTTTTCTTGTTTTTCTCTTCTTCGCTTTTTTTTTTGTTTCTGTTTCGTTTACTGAACTATCTCGCTTTTTCTGAACTGTCATCATTTTGAGACTTTTTTTTATGAACAATTATTTCCTATTTGAATATTTAGTAATCGCAGGAAAAAAGTTAAAAGAGAAGACTACTGCTTTGGAGTGGGAGATTGTCGCACCCAAGCAGTGGCTTGAAGGCCTTCAGAAGAGGACGGTGGTATTACGGACCTATTCTAGGTCGCGTGACGCCATCACCCATTTCAATAGAGATATTATTGATAAAGAGCTGGCAAAATTTTTTTGTGTCCAGGGTGTGTCAAATATGCAACGGTGTGGTTGCTTTTTGACACCTCTGAGGAAGCTTGCATTGCTGCAAGCCAGCCCCTAGAAGGGGAATTAATATTGTTCCTTCCCACATACTGTGGGAGGAAGGTGATAAGAGCCTGAGTATGTGGTCTACTCCCGGGCACCGAAGCGGGGTGGGTTGGAGATACCATCCGGTAGGGCGTGGGGGATAGCGGACCCAGGCTCATAAATGTAAAAGTGACGGTGGCGACCGATTGGAAGGGATCAAAAGCGATTTTGACCCTGTGGAGACCATCGGCCGCGGCCGAAATAGTCTTTCCAGACTTTTTTAAAATGGCTGGCTGCAGGTATCCGGTGATATTTGAGGGACGCCCCCAAGTGTCACTCGTGCCTGGAGACAGGCCATATTAAAAAGAACTGATCCCAGGACCAGGACAATGGTTTCCCACCGAAGGACCCTAAGGCTTCGGGAGGTGGGGGAGAGACTCTGGACAAAGCGGAAGAGCTCCACTTTTCCGAAGTCAGAAAGAAAAGGAAAAAAAGAGAAAGAAGAACGGGTCATTGCAGGTGGACGACGATGTGCCGTCTGCATGTCCCGAAGTTGTGCCACCTACGGTGGACGAAATAGCTCCCACCCCTAAAGATGAAGAATTACTTATCTTTTTCTACAAGGGCGGGGAGGTGCAAAAAATAGTAGAACATAAAGAGACAGTAGATATGGCCTGGACACGGATCGGGAGTGGCCTCCACAGATAGCTGTGGAGGTCATAAGGATTTCCGTGTGGGAAAAGCTTAGCATACTTAAAGAGGATTGTCGCATATGGCCAGTTGGCCCTAACATGACATATACTTCGTACATGAATGAGGCATGGGAAATGGCGGGGTACGGGAACTCAAGCGGCACTGAAGATAATGATAGATAAATTGATAGATATATCAATGAATAGGAGGTGAAAAAGCCTCGTTAAAAGGGCTTGAAACCGCATCTTATTGCATTATTTGCAGTGGTTTAAAACCTTAATTGTGTTTTTAAAAAATGTTAAGTAAGAGGTTTTAGTGCCTCCTTTTTGTAAGAGGTTTGAAAACTCATTGATTTTTAAAAAAAAGAAAATATGTTTTCGAGAAAAACCCAATCGGCGGGCGTTGGGTTTCGTCTCTCATTTATTCATTTTATGTCATTTCATTTTCATTCATTAATGTGTAGTCCGGACCGCAGCTAGTCTATGTACTGCCTTTATGGCTGGAGGGTATATCAGCCAAAACGTTGTGTTAACAACAAACAAGATGAGGGCAAATATCCGTCAAATGTAAAAAATGTAAATATTTTACTCAGTATAAATCTCGTTTGATTTCCTTCGATATCAGAGTAATGGCAATTTTATTGAAAGATTTTAGGAGTGCACATACTTATGTGAGATATATATATATATATACACAGCTACACACACATTAGTGGAATATTATATTTCTCTAGGCAATTTGTAATGTTGGTTTTAATTGTTTTGCTCACACAAACAGATTTGATACAGAATTATAGATACTTAAACTTTCTGCTCTGGTGTTATTTTATTGCCGAAGGTGACAATTCTGTGCAAATCTATCTTTGTAAAGATAATTACGCCATGGAGCTGGCTGAAGCTGAATTGTTGTGGCTTGTGGCAGCAATTTGATAATTCTCCTAAATTCTTGTTAAGTATGTTACAGATTGTCTCATTATTACTTTTACCATTCAGGTAGGTATAGCCTACCGTTCCGAAATCCATTAAAATATGATCAATAGAACAAAATCTACAGTTTCATGACCTGTTAAATTACAAAGCATTTCTATATAAGATGCTTCATAATACTGGGGGTTGTGTTAGTTCTTGGTATTGAGTTTCCAGACAAATTGCTTGAGATGTGAAATTTCCTTATTCATTGATCTGATGATCTGAACATCATATATGTTAAATGAAACGGCTCTTAAAAGTGTTTGCAGTTAGACCCATGTTATTATATTTTTAATGGTGTGTAATAGTGTTATATTTGTTCTGTCTATACTTCTGTGGTGAATTAGAGGCCCTTGAGCGGTCAGCTGGTTGGATCTTAATTGCAACAAGTTTGTTGATGAGTTGCTGTCTTTTATGATAGTGTGTTTATGTTCGGAGCATTTGATCTAAGAAACTATGTTGCTAAAACAAGAATAACTGTACTCAGCATTATATATATATTAAAGAGCTTTTGGTATTTGAGCGACGGTGAGAAATGAGGCCTTATTCAAACTATAAAAATCACGAGTACATTTGTAGTGATATCTAAAGGTGACTTTCCTCTTTCTGATTGTATTCTGGTAATAGGTAGGTCAAGCAGTGTCCTAATTTGCACTTTGGGAGGCTAATGTTTGCTTTTATTAAAGCCTATTGTTGTGTCAAAATTGTTGGATGTAGCTGAAGTAAATAATGCTGAATCGGAACTGCTTGAATATATTCATATTAAATCCGTGCTAAATCTATGGTCTGACTATTCATATTATATGAACTTATCCAGCCATCATCTAAGTAAAAGCTGAACACACACACACACACATACGCACACACAAACACACACACACACGCTCACACGCGCAAAGCCTGCAGGCT
>NC_142934.1:59256324-59268824 GCF_046866305.1 Octopus bimaculoides | reverse complement strand
ATATGTTTTCTGGTTGGCGTTTCAACGTTTAATAAAATTTGCCGTGGATCCAATGTAATAGTAATTTAGTCCATCCGCTTCTACCTTGCATCTGTATACAACATTTTTCTACCAACAAAAATTAAGCTTACAGTCATCTTTAAATTTACAATCACAACGAGTATTTTTATCTTTCTCAATAAATTTGTGGTTAATACTAGTCTTATCTTTAGCGTCATTTTTTCATTAATAATTCTATATTTAAAAAAACATGTTACGTGGGTTACTTCCCTTTCCTCACTATGAGATCTAATTTGACGCTCATTGGAATTTGGAAAATTTAGGTTGTTATGTGATTCATCATTGTTGCATTTATTTTTATCCTTATAGAAACTGTTCAATTTTTTGCTATTCAATGAAAAAATAAGATTAATTTGCCAAGATAAGTCGGACCTAGGTCAAGGAAGCGAGGCTATGGTTGATAAATACATACCGATTGTTAGGAAAACAATAAAGTTGTAGCTTTCGTCGAACACACGAAGTAATACACTGGTTTAATATAATTGAAAGCAAAAACAGAAACATGATTTTACAAATTGATATAAGATAATTATTATTCTTCAGTTAACCCTATATTACTAAACAAAGCCCTTTTGTTCGCTAGAAAGAATTCTAACCTAAATATGAATGAAATTAGCATTATCTTAGGTGCCAGAAAAACAATTATTAAATTTGACAACCAATATTGGATTAGAAAGGATACTAACGATAGCTTTGATATAACAATGAGGAAATTTTTGATTATTATAACTTATGAAACTCGGTTATAAACAAAAGTTAAGATATTACGGACCGAACAATAACTACTGTAATAAGAATAACTTGGATAAATTTGTAGGTGACCAAAACCCTAAGTACTCTAAGAAAAATAGGTATTATGGTTTTAATAAATATACACTAAATAACAATGAAATATTATAAGCTGGAATTAGTGAACAAAACTTAAGCGGTATAAACGATAATAATTCTCCCTTTTAGAGGTATCTCTATGCTCAATATAAATATATATATATATATATATATATATATATATATATATATATATATATATATATATATATATATATATATATACCAGAGTAAGCACTTAAATGTGAAACAAGGTGGAAAAAATAGTACTCGAATACCAGAGGTAGAGCAACATGCTTTATCAAAAGCAGCAAAAATATCACAAAATCTGTTACTTAGAGTTTCACGTTCCCGTTCGTTGGACGTCCGATGAACGGGACATGAAACTCTGAGTAACAGATTTTGTGATATTTTTGCTGCTTTGTAATAAAGTATATATATATAAAATATATTTATATATATATATATATATATATATATATATACACTCATACACACATACATACATGCATGCATACATACATGCATGCATACATACATACATACATACATACATACATAAATACACACATGCATACATACATACATAAATACACACATACATAATGTTTTACTCATTTTAAATAGTGTTTTACCTGTTGGTTATTTGTTTAATGAACACTTTCGGAATATTTCACGACTTTTCCCCCAAACATTAAAAATATTATATATCAAAATAAAATATTGTGATTATAGGATTATATGACTGTAAAAAAATCTCATTTATTATGGCTGCTATCTTGCAAACAACTTGCACATGCAAGTGCTAGCAGTCGAGAACTCCGCATACCGGAAGCCAGCAAGTGTATGGGATCATCAGGAGAGAATGCGCGCCGTTTCGGGGCCTACCTCTCGACGGCATCAATGCGCACCCCACCCCCACTGATATGCACAAAAATTATCTAGGAAAATCTTCCGAAATAAAACGTTATTTACTAAAGAAATATAAAAGAATCAGCAAAATATGTCAATTATCTGAAAATATGACATGATTGAATAACATTCTTCACTTCTATTTCTACTGATGTAAAAATCTGGATTTTTCATTCATACGCAGGTTTTTCAGTAAAGACTGTATAATAGAATTTCTCTTCGTCGCTTACAGTAGTTTTTATTATATTGAATAGTTTTATTCCTTTGGAAAGTGTTTTTAGATAGATGATACGTCGGTGTAATTGCTCTTTGCAGAGCAAATAATATTTAGCTCTCAGATATCAAAAAGTCATTACCAGAAGCGTTATAGTGACGTGCCGATTAAGCATGTATTCATACTGTTTAATCATAACTCACAGAGAAATAAATGTACGAACGTACATACGTGTGTGTGTGAATGTATGCATGTATGTATCTGTGCAGGTATGTATGTTTGCATATGACTTGTGTGCATGTATGTATAGCGTCTATGGGCACAGTGTATGTTTGTGAATAACGTGTTTGTTTGTATATCGCGTGTATGAATGTGTGTGTGTGTGTGTGTGTGTGTGTGTGTGTGTGTGTGTGTGTGTGTGTGTGTGTGTGAGTGTGTATACTGAGCAAAGAAAGAGAAGGAAATTGAGGAAGGAAGCCATCCGTAGAATGAAAGAAAAATAATCAGAGAAAGTATAAGAAAAGAAAGATAAAAGGCAAAAAGTAGAATACAGTAAAAAAAAAATAAATAAAGATAGCGGGGACAAGTAAATGAGAAAGAAATAGAGAGAAATAGCGAGAAAAGGAGAGAGAAAGAAAAAGAGAGAGAGAGAGACGGAGAGAGACAGACAGACAGATAGCGAGAGAGGGAGAGAGAGAGAAAGGTGTGGGACAAGGGAAAGAGAGAGATTATTAAATGTTTTTATTGCTATACAGAGACATATTGACAATATAGACACGAAAAGTGGTTCGCTCTCACAACTGCGCAAATATTCACGTGGAAAATGCTGCATGCAACACCTGGCGGAATAGTAGTGCATGTAACGGGTGACATCAAATAATGAGAGGTATCTTGTTACCACTTAAACACGGGTACAAGTGAAGGAGAGAGCTTTCACTGTAACGCTCGTGTAAGCCAACGAGGAAGATTCTACATCGTCGTTTGGCCTGGTAGAAATAGTAATCTAGTTTCCTTTAAATGACATTCAACCGTATTGGAAAAAAGGACGTAGTCGATAATGTGATACTTAAATACACTGTGCTTATTAAAAAAATAAAAAACAACATAAAACTATATATATATATATATATATATATATATATAAACAAATAGTAAATGAGTATATGCATATATACGTACAGGTATGTGCATACCGACATCCACCTGTATGTATAGGTGCATATCTGGGTACAGGACATTGCAAACAAAGGTAGACGAGAAAACACACGAGCCACATAGAGAACATTCTACTTCATCAGCTACCCACGTTTTAACACCGGCGTTTCGACGAGCTTCGGGTAGGACGCATCGTTAAAACGGCTCATCCCATGGACCGCAGATTAAATTTGTATACGCAAATTAAATCTAGCCATGGAGGAATGTAGTGGCGGACAAAAAACAAGACAGGAAAACAAACACAAACGGCTTTACGGCCAGACGAGAAAAATTATGTGTGTATGAACGCTGTGAAGCACGAACTTGAAAGGGACGAAGTGGTGCGTGCGTTTGCTCGGCGATAGCCAAGGAAGGAAAGGATTATTGACCGGAAGCATGTGACCATGCCGGTGTAAAGGGAAGAGAGAGAGTGGTAGAGGGAGAAACAAAGGGAGGAAGTAGAAGAATAGGTGAGCAACGAGAGAAAAAGAGAAAGAGAGGAAATACGAGGGGGAAAAAGAGATACGTAGTAGTAACAGAGGAAGAACGAGAGGGGTAAAGCGAGATACGTAGTAGTAAAGAAGAAGAACGAGAGGGGGAAAAAAGAAACAGAAAGAGATAGAGTAGCGTCGGAGGATATAAGTTTTCGAAAACTACTTACAGTTGGAAGACGCTGCGTTCAATCATGTAAAAACAAATAGTAAATGAGTATATGCATATATACGTACAGGTATGTGCATACCGACTATAAATATATAGGGATCAGCATGAGTTGCTTCACCAACATACTGAAAATTTAGAAATAGCAGTCAAAGAACTACTAATTGTAACTACAATTTCTTCTCTAACGGATGGGCAATTCCCTGCCCTATATCTGTATATATATATATATATATATATATATATATATATATATATATATATATATATATATATATATATATATATATATATATATATATATATATATATACAAAAAGATAGGATGGCCATAGGAACTGAACAATAACAGCACCTTTTCATGAACATCTGATCCTGAAAAGGTGACTTCTAGGTACTTTTTGGTGATCTAATATACAAGTTAAATTGTAATCGATTCTTATTTGCAATGAATAACTTTGAAGACTCCTCCTTACTACTACCCAGCAAAATGTACTTCTGTATAAAACATTTGCCACTCGGTTTACATTGAAATTATACATAGTATACACGTAAGAGTATTTCTCAAAGTCTCTATTCCCAATTCATTTCACTCACAGTCACAAACGCAGTGGCTAAATGTGAAAAAATATTGGATTACAAGCCAACGAGAAAGCTTATTTGTTTCTATTTGATTGTTAGTAACAGCAGCCAAACCTCTCTCAAATCATGCCTTACTTTCTTAAAACAAATTGGAAGGTCACAACTAGAATGCATTTTTTTGAGCTTATGTCTACTTGCTTGGAAGAAATTTGGGGCTTTTCAAAGAATGAACACCTAATACTCCTCTCACATTCCCTATCTTTTTAGAGAGTGATAGAGAGCGATCTATCTCAATGTGTGGAATGAGTCATAAGAAAGGAAACCCGCAAGTATCTCTTTGAATCTATGGTATCTCAAATGTAGTAAAAACAGTCATACGCAAACGTTTTCACCATTTTCTTCTGTCTATTTTCAGTTTTCAAGAGTACATTTTCTATAAAACCAGAAATTCATTCTAAAAGGAAGAAATGATATATTAGATAACGAAGTCCTAGATACTCTATATCTGAAAGAAAAGATCGGATAGTTATGGTTGGAACGCCTTTGATCAATTTTGTTTGTTTAATTTGGATAAATTTGGACCAAACAACAACATATTGTCTGTTCTACCATGGTCAAATTGAGGCCAAAAAAAAAAAAAAAAAGAATATTCTTTTCTTTATCAGGTTTAGTATTTGGAGCGACCACATTGAGGTTCTATAGTCAGCACTAGAATACATTTTGTGTTTGTAATATGATGTGAAATCTCAGATGTCGGATTTGTACGATTTCTGTATACATTATTATTATTATTATTATTATTATTATTATTATTATTATTATTATTATTATTATTATTATTATTATTATTATTATTATTATTTCTCAACTAAATATCCTGTACCTTGTTTTACCATTCACTTGCGTTAATATCCGTATAATAATATAATGTATTACTAGGCTATGATGCTTTATTTATTTTTTATATTTACTTTCTTCACTTTATATTAGTATGTTATTAGTTTTTTCCTTAAGGAGAAAGTTTTTTTTATATTTGATGAACAATCTTGATTCTCTCCCTTCCTCCACTTTTGAATCAGCATTTAGCTTACGACTTCAGCTTACTTTACTGTGATCCATTTTGCCCGCCCCCCATTTTAATCATTTAATTTAAACCTTTAGTATAGCGTTTACAGCCCCGCTCCCGTTATAACTCTATGTAAACAAGCGTTCTTACTTCTAACGGTCACTTACTTGGCCATGTAATATTATAACTCGTAAGTTACCTCATTATTTCGTATTTGTCTTGTTTCCATATGTCGGTTCCCTGACGATGAATATATGTGGAATTCCAGCAGCTCTTATTTCTTTGGAGTAGTGTACACATATATTTTGAAACATATGTAGGAATTAAAGGAACTTTTATTTATATGCGTTTTGCTCCATTTATTTTTATTATTCATATATATATATATATATGTGTGTGTGTGTGTGTGTGTGTGTGTGTGTGTGTGTGTGTGTGTGTGTGTGTGTGTGTGTGTTATCAATCAGTTTCATTTCTGTATTTCTTGTCAATAGAGAAAGAACCGGACTCTAACATAGATTCAAGGCTCCTTCATTGGAACTTTTATCAACATCATCTAGGTATTTGTGCATATGTGTGTGTGTGCAGTATTTGGTGTTAGTGTATGCGGTATGTATGTATGTATATGTGTGTGTGTGTGAGTGTGTGCACATGTACGTGTAAGTATATATACCAGTTTACTGATTTTATTGAGATAGCTATACCCATGCTCAGACAAGCCTATGATATCTTTCGTCGCCTAGTGCTTAGTATTTGATAAATAAGGGGGCTCGACACTGCCGTCTTATTTGTATCACCTGTTGTCCTTTAGGTCGGCAGGAGATTATGCTCTGTAGGATGACTTACTTTTAAATGGAGCTGACACGTCATTTATCCCTTTAGGAGAACATTAAAGAGTTGTGTTCATTTCAAGCCCAGGCTGCGTGATACGTTGTTTTGATTCCTGAATTAGAACCTGGAAATTTCGGAATTATGCAATAGCGAACTATACGCGGATTTGAATATTTGTAAATGCTAAAATTGCACCAGTTCCAATACGCACACATACACACACACACACACTCATGCGCGCACACACACACACACACACACACACACACACACACACGCGTGCATACACATACATGCTTGCTCAAATATACAGACGTATATAAAATATTATATAAATATTATATAAAATATACCACCGATGAGAATTAAAGCGCGGAACCATTAAAATGCGAATCGATAATCTGGCTATGTCGGCTGCTGTAGGGAGCATCCCTCCTTTGTTCGTCACTGAGATACGTCTCTTCGTGATTATTGAGTTGCTTTGACTCTTATTTCTAGCAATATTGGTGCTCATTAGTGCCCTTTGTCATTTAGTGACGTCTATATAAATATACATTTACATACACATACATACATACATACATACATACATACAGACAGATAGATAGATAGATAGATAGATAGATAAATAGATAGATAGATAGATAGATAGATAGATAGATAGATAAATATATATATATATATATAGATAGATAGATAGATAAATATATATATAGATAGATGATAGATAGATAGATAGATAGATAGATAGATAGATAGATAGATGTGTACGCACACGCATGCGATATATTTCTCTACTTATACAGATACTTACAAAAAGAATGAAGCCTTGTATCGAAATAAGTATATTAAATCATTCTATTATTATTATTATTATTATTATTATTATTATTATTATTATTATTATTATTATTATTGTTCAGTAGTTTTATTTTTATAACGTGCTTTCACTTCACTACCGAGCACAGCTCTGTGCGCCTTGGGTATGTGCTGTGGTTTGCTGTGGTGCTCTTATGTTTACTGTATTGAAAGTGTTTTGCGTAGAATGTGTGCAGTACCCAGTAGTGCAATCTTCTGTATGTTATATATATTTGTAAGTCCTGGTGTTTTTGTTATGTATTTGTCTGAATATTTTTTTATTATACCTAAGGCACCTACTATAATAGGAATTGTTTCTGTTTTTAGATTCCGCATTCGAGTTATCTCTATTTCCAGGTCTTTGTATTTTGAAAGTTTTTCCATTTCTTTTAGAGAAACGTTGTCATCTGCTGGTATTGATACATCAATTAGAAAGCATTTTTTTTCTTCATGATCTTTGACAACTATATCTGGTCTATTTGCCTTAATTTCTCTATCTGTGTGTATTGGCATATCCCAGAGTATGGTTGCTTTCTCGTTTTCTGTGACCTTTTTTGGCGTGTGTTTATACCATCTTTTTTCTGTTGTTATTCCATAGTGTTGGCATAGCTTCCAGTGTATATAGGTCCCAGCTCTGTCGTGTCTGTGAATATATTCCTTCTTAACCAGGACTGGGCAGCCAGAGATAATATGATTTATTGTTTCTTGTCCATCTCCACATATTCTACAGTTACTTGTTATGTTTCTTTTCATTATGTGTTTTTGGTAATTTCTGGTGGGGAGGTTTTGGTCTTGTGCAGCAATTAAAAATCCTTCAGTCTCTGCTTTGAGTCCTGAGCTTCTCAACCATTGCTGGGATTTTTCTCTGTCTATTTCTTTTGCATTTAGTTTAGCCCAGTATTTACCGTGTACGGGCTTTTCTTGCCATCGTTTTATCATGGTCCGTTGCTGTTCTAGTTTTAGTTTGGATTTCATTTGTTTTATAGCTTTTGTTTCTTCTTCTTCTTCTTCTTCTTCTTCTTCTTCTTCTTCTTCTTCTTCTTCTTCTTCTTCTTCTTCTTCTTCTTCTTCTTCTACTTCTTCTTCTTCTTCTTCTTCTTCTTCTTCTTCTTCTTCTTCTTCTTCTTCTTCTTCTTCTTCTTCTTCTTCTTCTTCTTCTTCTTCTTCTTCGTATTTGTTAGGTAGATTGATTTCTTGTTTGTATTTGTCAGCTTCCTTAAATACTGAAAATAGTTTTTTGTTTTGCTCGTGTTTTGTGGCTATTTGTATTAGTTTTCCTTGCTTCTGGAGTAGGTATTTTTGCAGTCCTATGGTGGTTATTTTATAATAGTTTTCTAACTGTATAAGACCCCTGCCACCTTCTGTGCGTTGTATATATAGCCTTTCTATGTCAGATTTTGGGTGGTGCATCCTATATCCTGTCATTATTTTTCTTGTTTTCCTGTCTATTTTACATAGTTCGTTTAGTGTCCAGTTAAGGATGTTGTAGCTGTAGCTTATAACTGGGACAGCTAAAGTGTTGATACCCATTATCTTGTTTTTAGCATTGAGCTCTGTTTTTAGTATTGATCTAACTCGTCTATAGTACTCTTTCTTTATTTTTTCTTTCATTTGTGTATGTTGTATCCTATCTAGTTCATTGACTCCTAAATACTTGTATGGTTGGCTTTCGTCTAGTTCTCTTATTTCATTGGCTTTATCTAGTGTTATATTGCTACTTTTAACTAATTTTCCTTTTTTCAGGGTTGCTTTGGCACATTTTTCGAATCCGAATTTCATATCTATTTCCTTGGTAAAGCCGTGTACTGTCTGTAGTAATGTTTCTAGCTCTCTGTCGTTTTTAGCATATAATTTTAGGTCATCCATATATAGAAGGTGGCTGACTGTTTTTCCGTAGCATTTGTAACCGCATCCAGTTCTATTTAGCAATTCAGTTAAAGGTGTGAGTGTCAGGTAGAATAGGAGTGGAGAGAGCGTGTCTCCCTGGAATATTCCTCTTCTAATGGGGATGGCTTTCGTTTTCACAAGTCCCTCTTTTGTTTGGAGCTGTAGCACTGTCTGCCATTTGTTCATTGAGTGCCTTATGTATTTTATAATAATTGGTGCCACCTTGTTTATGGCTAGTGTTTCCAGAATCCACGTGTGGGGAACACTGTAGAAAGCCTTTTGGTAGTCCACCCAGGCCATACTGAGGCCTTTCTTCTTTCTGCGGCTGTCTTCAGTTATGGCTTTATTGATCAATAATTGATCTTTACAGACGTATGAGCCCTTGCAGCACCCCTTCTGCTCTTCTGGAAACAGGTTGTTATTTTCCAGGTGCTTACTTAATCTCTGCGATATTATTGCAGTAAAGGCTTTGTAGATCGTAGGGAGACAGGTTATAGGTCTATAGTTTTGTGGTTTCTCCGTTTCCGTGGATTTGGGGATTAAGATGGTTTTCCCTTTCGTGAGCCATTCAGGCATTGTCTCTGGGTCTGCTAGTATGTTGTTAAAGTTTTCTGCCAGCTTTTTATGCATTCCTGGCAGGTGTTTTAACCAGAAATTGGGGATCTTGTCGTGTCCAGGTGCCTTCCAGTTGCTTAGTCTTTGCAGTGTCTGGGTGACCTCTTCAGTTGTTATAGGGGCCCAGAGTTGCTCAGGTGCTAAGTTCGTTGTTTTAATGGTCCTTTTCTGGGGTTGTTGCTTCACCGACCATATTTGTTTCCAGAATTTTTCCAGTTCTTCTGCTGTTGGTGCTGCAGTAATGTCTATTTTATTTTTACCCAGTTCTTGGTAGAGTTTTTTGGGGTTGGATTTGAACTGTTTGTTTTGTTCAAAGAAACGTTGGTGTTTCTCATACCGGCAGATCCTTTGTGCTTTGGCAAGGATGTCTTGCTTTAGTTTTTCCTTTGCCTCAGGTAAGTCTTTTTCTGTAATGCTGTATTTGTACAGTATTTTTGTTTTCTTCATGTTACTTAGTTGTGTTGATTGTTTACTAATTTCGTTGAGAATCGATAAATCTTTTCTCTTTTTTTAAATTTTGTTCTGGATGTTATTTATCCACAAGGTCTGTTTGGGTGGTAGAACTCCTGTTCGGATGGGTTTGAGTGAGTATCTTGCTTCTTTTGTGGCTGCAGTGGCTGCCGCATATATTATGTCATTTAGCTCAGTGATATTGCCTGTTGTTTCTGTGGTTGTTAGTTCCGTGACGGCCAGGTTTATGCTATTTATTATTGATGTTGTTTTATCGTCTATTTTGATTTTTGGGAGATATAATCTGTGGTCCATTCTAAGATCTGTGGTTTTCAGTTCTTTGGTTATTCTCATTTTCATAGTATCGTAATTATTAGGTTTCCCTTCGTTATTCCCATGCTTTAGATTTGTTTTGCCTTCCTTTTCATTCATATGTTTGTCTGTGGTGTTCTGGATTGGTGCTTTTTGTACACTATTATTCATCTCTACGGTTTGGGTTTGTTGTTTTTTGTTTACTTCGTTTTTGCCGGAAATGTTACGTTTGTCCTCGTGTTTTGCTATCTCAGTGTTTATATTATTATTTGGCATTGCTGTGTGACTACTATCTAGATTTTCCTGATGTATTTTTCCTTTCAATTGTTCTATTTCTATTTCTGATATTTTTTTGCTTTTAGAATATATCTTCTTATGTTAGCTAGTTTGTTAGGGTTCATTGTTTTATCGAGGTCTATATTTACATTATTTTTCTTCCATATTTTATATGTATGTGTTGTTGCGTTTTCGTTTTTTGGGTATTATTATTATTATTATTATTATTATTATTATTATTATTATTATTATTATTATTATTATTATATCTATATATATGTATACATATAAACGTGCAAGTATATATATATATATATATATATATATATATATATAGCAGAAATATGTTAAAAAAACAAAATACAAACTACACGTGGAAATGTAAGGGGAAAGTAAGCAGAAAAATAAGAGAAAATGCACATTGGGAATCAAAAAGACGGTAAGGCTTTTTATGAAAAGTAACGATATATATATACAATTAGATGAACCGAGGTAGGAATAAAGGTAATAAAAGTCATTATTGGGAGTTGTTAAAGAGATTTCTTTTTTTTTCTACGCATATACATATGTATATATAAATACAAATAGACACGTGTACACATGCATACACATATTAATATATATTGATACTTGCAAAGATATTTAAACCCCGTTTTGAAATAAATTTGTAAATGATACATTCCACCTCCGGATACAAATTGTGTTTCTGGCTGTCAAATGTAAGCGTTATATTAGATAACGAGATATTTTTCTGATTGGTTGTTTAAAGAAATGGTAAATGTGTCTCGCTGTTTATAAGCTAAGTAGCTCGGATGTTGATGTACTGAAGCAATAAAAGTATTGATGACATTTAGGAGTCTTCTTTTACTTCCGCCGGCAAAAGTATGACGTGTTATTTTCAAATGTCTTAAGGTATTAATTTGTTAATTGTAATATATATATATATATATATATATATGTATATATATATGTGTGTGTATGTATGTATGTATGTATGTATGTATGTATATACTCTTTTACTCTTTAACTCTTTTATTTGCTTCTGTCATTTCACTGCGGCCATGCTGGAGCACCGCCTTTATAGTTGAGCAAATTGACCTCAGAGCTTATTCTTTGGAAGCCTAGTACTTATTCTATCGATCTCTTTTGCGAAACCGCTAAGTTACGGGGACGTAAACACACCACCATCGGTTGTCAAGCGATGCTGGGGGGGGGGGGGCAAACAGGCACACAAACATATACACACACATACACACACATATATATATATATACATATACGACGGGCTTCTTCCAGTTTCCGTCTACCAAATCCACTCACAAGGCTTTGGTCGGGCCGAGGCTATAGTAGAAGACACTTGCTCAAGGTGCCACGCAGTGGGACTGAACCCGGTACCATGTGGTTGGTAAGCAAGCTACTTACCACACAGCCACTCCTGCGCCTGTATATAAAGAATAAAATGTTTTGAATGGAACAACAATGCACAATAATATTAGGTTGTCAACTAAGTTCCCGCCGTTTACTTAAATTAATTTTTTTAAAAAGTTTTAATAAAAAATAACAACTAATTAATCAATAATGTATTCACCCTTGTTGTTTACAACTTCCCAAAGTCACGAAAAATTGAAAGAGATCGAAAGCGGAGGAAATCCGTTGGTGCCAACTCAGGAGAGTACGGCGGGTATGGCAGTACTTCCTAGCTATGCGTTTGAATGGCTTCTTTGGTCATATTGGCGGTATGAGGGTGGGCGTTGTAGT
>NC_142934.1:59246324-59251324 GCF_046866305.1 Octopus bimaculoides | reverse complement strand
GCTATTTTCATCGTACTTGTGGCTATGGCGAAAGAATGTGTATGGTGGACGCGTCTGAAAGGTCTAGAGACAAAGACTTTCCTCTCTGGGCAATCTCTCATCAACTTCTTCAAGTATCACCTGAAGAGGAAGTTGAGAGTAGAAAGGGAAGTCTTGTCTAGTGAATGCTTCAAAAAAAGATGGGTGAATGTAGCAAGGATGGCACGTGTGAACGACGGAGCCATCTTGAGCATAACCCTATGAACAAGAAACAAAAAATAAAACAAAAAGGCAAAAGAGAGTCACTTACTGTTATAGTTTCTTCAATGAGAATATTGACCAAGGTTACCGTGGTCTTTTCCGTAGGCTTTTCCTTCCACGGCTAAACCTAAACTGTCCTCCCCTCTTTTTACACGAGAACATTACTGTGTGATACACGATCCCTATTGATCGGCCTTTCCTTTTCTTTTTTTTTCGATCCCTTTTGATCGAACTGCCCCTTTTTCCCTTCCTACGATCCCTTTTGATCGACACCACCAATTTTTTTTTTTTTTTTTTTTTTTCCTTCCTTCCCCCTCCCAAAAAGAAAAGCTCTACATTGTATTTGTCCCATCTTCGTTGAGCCCTGTGTGGCTAATAAAAGAAATGTATCTATCTATTTACCTATCTATCTATCTATCTAACTATCTATCTATCTATCTATCTATCTATCTATCTATCTATCTATCTATGTATCTATTTATATTATTTGAGGAGTTGCTATGATGTTACCAATGGTTTTATGTGGAGACGACTTTTATAATAATTCAAACGATCCACTTTTAAATGCTGGTAATCGCCTCCATTTCAGACGAGAATACACAAAGTTACACAAGAGTATGCTTTTCAAAATGAAATGTATGGAATGGGGAAGGCAACTTACAAGGTTTCTTAATTGATATTCTTCTTGCTTTCGCCGTGAATTGTTTTCGAGAATTTGTGTTCAGCATAGATGAATTAATTACCTTTTGCATGCCCATATATATAAATATATGTCTCCAGAATGCATTTGGTTGATTTTTGAGCATGTATATTCTATTACAACAAAAATCATTGCGTCTTATTTTATGTCATAGTCTCCACAACACCCATTTTTAGCCTGGCTCTACAGTTTCCTAACCTCTTACATACATTTTATTTTTTCAACTTCATTTCCATCTACGTACATGTGTGTATGCAAGTATTTGTCTGTATCTATTTGTCTATGTATGCATCTGTGTGTACACACACACACACGCACACACACACACACATATTTATACACATATACTTATATACATGCACATATACACATACATAACATATGCACACACACATATGCATCTATGGAGACACACACATACACACACACATATATATATACACACATATATATGTATAGCCATACATACATACATGTGCATATACATATGCATACATATATATATATATGCATATGTATATATACGTCTATGCATGTGTGGCTATATATATGTATGTGTATGCATTTATATGTATACACACACACACATATATAAGGTAGAAGATAATGAGAGAACAATTATGCCTTCTAGGAATATGTCTTCCTCCTAGGGATATGTCTATTTTTTAACGCTTAGCTTGATGAGCAATGCGAAACCAGCTCTTTAATTATCTTGAAAGAAGAATATATATATATACTATATACATGTATATGTGCAAGTACATGTGCATATATGTGCATTTGGGGTGTTTGTATGGATGAGTACATATTTGAATACTATTATCACCTTTCATTTATATTCTATTCTCAATTTGTTTAATTATATTATCATATTTATTCTATTCTTACATTAATGTACTTCATTACTTTTCCGTTAAAATCCTTTTCTCTCTTTCCTCTTCATCTCCCTAACGTTAGCATTATTATTATTATTATTATTATTATTATTATTATTATTATTATTATTATTATTATTATTATTATTATTATTATTAATGTTGTTGTTGTTGTTATTGTTGTTGTTGTTGGTATTATTATTTTTATTATTATAATTTTTATTATTATTATTATTATTATTATTATTATTATTATATAGACAGGTAGATAAATATGCATATATATGGATGTTTATCTATATGTATTTATATATGCATATATGCATATGTATATGCCTATATTTAATACGTAGATTTACGAGGGGTTGCTGAAAAGTTCCTGGCTTTAAGGATATCATGAAAGACCTGGCTACAGGCTCAACATTCCAAGTTCTTTCACAAGGCTTAGAAAAAACCGAAGGTCTGCTGCAATAAGTGTATGAATCTGAGAAAGGAATTTGTTGAATAAAATCATAATGAACTGATCCTTCTGTATTTTCTTTTTACCCAAATCTAGGAACTTTTTAGCATCTTTCGTGTGTGTGTGTGTGTATGTACTTATATATAGTATAAAAAGGAAGCATTATCCTGGCGGGTACCATTTTACCTCACAAATTGGTATAGATGCCGGCTATCCACAACAATTCAATTTAATAGTTCTCAAGTTTAAAAGAGATACTGGTACTTGTAAGTTTTACTTGCTGGGTAGTTCTGTGTTCCGATTCAGAACTGCAGTCGAAACATATGTAGGTCAGTGTTATATATGCTGTAGAAAACTTTTCAATAATAAAGATTGGGATGTAAAGAAATCTCCACTCTCCTCTTCGTTGTCAATTATATATATATATATATATATATATATATATATATATATATATACCAATAAAAAAGGAATAGGCCTTATAAGGCTACACGTGTAACTCAAGTAGCAGAATTTCATTACATAAGTCCTAAGCAACGAGCTCTCCTCAGCGTAGTAGGTAGTCAGTCCGAAATACATATATGTATTTATTAAAGGAAGTATGTAGGTACGTATGCTTGTAATGTAATACTAACCAGAAAAATAAAACAATCGGTTAAGATTTGAACTATGTTGAAGGCTAAATGTACAGAAAATCATTCTAAAGTTCAAGAGAAACTGGTTGGTGAAATCCGAAGACATGTAATCAGATGATAAAATCGGTTAACGCCATTAGATTTCTGGAAGAGAATACGTTTCTAAGGCTATAATCACCATCTCAGATAGTGAGAGGACTTTAACCTTTGAATACTGGAAATATTTCGGAGCGAAAAAAAAACCTACAAAATAAATGAAGTATAAAGATAGAAAAAACTATTATGTAAAAAAGAACAATGAAATATAAGACAATTGTGCAAGATAAACGGAGGGCAAGCCTTTATAAGTAACAAACGACAGAGTTGACAGGATATCAGTATTGTGTTGCATTACAATGGCACGCACACAGACACACAAACACATACATACATCTACATATATAGAGTCGGAAACACAACACATATACTCTCTCTCTCACTCACTCACTCACTCACTCTCTCTCTCTCATACACACACATATATACAGACGCACATATGTATGTGTTTATGCGTGTATATATATATATATATATTACATGGAAAAATGCGAGCAAGAGAAATAATATTCTTAAGATAATAAACCTGAAAAAGTACAGAACAAGTTGTTACACTTGGAAAGGTTGAGGACAAGCTATTTCATCTTCAAAAAATTAACAGTTTTCAATTTGGTTAAGAACTGAATTAGCGACAAAGCTCTGAAAGATGCTGCGTGTGAGTAAATTACGGCCTTAAGAATATTATTCAACTACTACCGTAGTTGAATAGTCCAATGAGAAGTCTTAAAAACAGAAATTCCTGTCAACGTAAACTACTACGATTCTGTTTCTCGTCTCAGATATTACGGGACTGCGTTTACATAATATACTTGTATTAATTAATACAGGTGACGTAATTAAACTAATTGCAAATTAGTGGTGTCGTTGATAATTTTTTCCTTACCTCAATAATGCCGGTGGCATAAATTAAAAGTCCTCTTATAGATCTACATTCATAAAAAAATATAGAACTATATTATCACCTTCAAATTTGAGAAACAAACACTCATAACTTTTTTCTTTTAAAACTTCATTGCATGAGATTAATACCATGGAATTCCTCGAATTGAGCTCTATCATTTAAGCTTAATTAGAATATTGTTTATTTTAAAATGTTAATTATACTTAAATCCAATTTTTTGCCTTATATTATTTTTCATGATATTTTACCTCACATTTTTTTTTATACAAACTTTTGTTGTATGGGACCGAAACTATGAAATTCCTCATGCTTTCTTCTATCATGCTAGCCACTTGAATATATTTTCTCATTTGATTCCCATATTTAGTTTTTTTTTTGTTTTTTTTTTTACCGAAAGGGCTCAATCCATGGTTTTTAAGTTTAAAAAATGGCCAAAATCGGTCCGGATAGTTATTATTGTAAGGCTTATAGCGTTCCAAACAGCCATAACTACAAGATCACTTTAAAATTTTTTTACAAAAATTATACCGGTATATTAAAAATTTTTCATTCAATAAACAATGTTTTTATATTACGTATACACCAATAGAATAAACTGTAGGTTTAGTGAATTAAAACTTGAAAGGAAAAGATTGAAAGGGAGAGTGAGACTTCGGAAATGAAAATGGAGTACTCCGCAGTGAATGCAACTAATATTTAAATTTGTGAGAAATT
This sequence comes from Octopus bimaculoides, assembly GCF_046866305.1. Taxonomy (NCBI): domain Eukaryota; kingdom Metazoa; phylum Mollusca; class Cephalopoda; order Octopoda; family Octopodidae; genus Octopus; species Octopus bimaculoides. The sequence goes on along the minus strand of NC_142934.1, from coordinate 59,246,703 downwards.
AGAGTTCAAAAATCCACTAAAATTCAGAAATCGAAATTATAGGAGATTTCTTGGAACATGAATGAAACAAAAAAAAAAAAAAAAAGACAGACGGTCAAGCCTTTGATAATTGCTTTCTTTCAGTAGTTTTAGTAACTGTTACATACTTTAATTAATAAGCAGCTCTCTCCATTATAATACAGAAGCGCATATTTATTGTTTACTAATCTGAATTAGAACAGCACTAATTCGGGCAACGTCAGGTAATTCAGCTAGTATATACATATGTATATATATATATATATATATATATATATATATATATATATATATATATATATATGTATATATATATATATATATATATATATATATGCATACATACATGCATGCATACATA
>NC_142934.1:59211324-59241324 GCF_046866305.1 Octopus bimaculoides | reverse complement strand
AGCAAATCGACTTCAGGACTTATTCTTTGTTAGCCCAATACTTATACTATCGGTCTCTTTTTGCCGAACCACTAAGTTACGTAGACGTAAGCACACCAGTATCGGATGTCAAGCAATGTTGCGGGGGGGGGGGGACAAACACAGACACACAAACACAACACATATATATACATATATACGACGGGCTTCTTTCAGTTTCCGTCTACCAAATCCACTCACAAGGCTTTGGTCGGCCTGAGGCAATAGTAGAAGACACTTGCCCAAGGTGCCACGCAGTGGGACTGAACCCGGAACCATGTGGTTGGTAAACAAGCTACTTACCACACAACCACTCCTGCGCCTACAAAAAGCAAAGTAAGCGTAATTTGAACTCAAAACGTAAACACAGCCGAAATATCGCTAAGCATAGATTCTTCCAAATCATATTTATATTGTGAACTGTGTTTATGGAAAACCTTTTCACCATATTTCATAATGAACATGCAATATAAGAAAGATTCAAACTATTAAATCGCTGCAGGTATGTCTCAAACTATAATTTTTCTATAATTATATACTTCTTAACCCTTGGTTTACCAGAGAAAATATATGTCACTAATTACCAACTGGGCCCAACGGATCCAATATTTTTCTTCTAATTGAATTTTATTCAAACTACCACTATTTCTTAGCTACATTGTATATGCTATCAGGTGAATGAAAAATTACTGTTTCTAACAAATTTTAATTTAAAAAAATACAGCTTACAGAATATATTATGAATTTTAAAAATTACAAAAATACAGAATTACAGCTCTTTATGGCAGTGAATGCTGACAACGTTGGAATGTTCTTGGCACACATGGATATTATAATTATTACATGTAGTACGAGTTTTCCTGTTTGTTTTGGGGTCGCGCAAAGAACATCTTCCTTTTTTCTTTGGCTGAGGAATCTCAAATGAGGTTGAAGATCGTCTTCTTTTCTTGTTTGGTTGAGAAATGTTAGCGGAACTAGAAGATTGTTTGTCATGTTCTTGTTTAGCATTAACTTCAGCAAGTTCCTTTCCTAACTGAATTAGGCATTGCCTTCTTTTATCCTCGAAACTTTGCAAGTGAAGCTGTTTTGCTACAATGAAAACAATCACTGCACTTATATCAATCCTGTTGTAGAATATAATCATAGGTCATCTTCGGTTCTTTTGCAAATGTATGTTCTTTCTAATTGTTCCAACTAAAGTAGTTATCTTTAGCCAATTCTAGACTTGTAAAGAAATTATCACAAGTTATATTGTGACGAATATTTTCAAGTACTTTTACTAGGTCATCAACAATTCTTGAACATTGATTTGTCTCTCTCCTTTTTACTGGGACTTTTCCAGTGTAGATTTGCATTTTCCAGGTGTAAGATATTTCACTGTCGCATATTGGCCAAATTTTAATTCCATATTTCCCTAATTTTGAAGGAATATATACCCGGAATGGGCAGCGCCCTCTGATTGAAACTAATTGTTCATCAATTGTCTTGCATCAACTTGGAATATACCCATCTTGCAAACTCTGATTCCACATTTCAAATACTTCTCTTATGGGTTCCAATTTATCATCACTTCTCTTTCTTCTTGCACTAGCATCATTAAAATCCAATACTTGTAAAATCTGTTAAAATCTTCCCCGGCTCATAATTTTGTTGAGTATTGGGCGGCCATCTTCTTGACTCCGCAACTGTGTGACGTTTTCATGGTTAGATTTCTAAATACCTATAAGAATAATCAGTCCAATGAACATCTTTAGTTCAGAGTGATGAATTTCCTTCCATTTATCTTTGTAAACAACCTGATCTTCAACATTTGTCCATGGCGCATAAAGATAGTAAAACATGTTTCAATGCTATTGCAAGACCTTTTAGCAAAACGGGATGGTCCACATTCTTGGCGCACAGTATTACAAGATGAAGTTCTTACAACTGTTCGAGTAAGAGGATTAGAATACCAAACTTCTTGTCTGTATTTAGAAACATATTGCTCATTCATAATTGGGTGGCTTGCAGGTAATTATTTTTGAGTATCTTCATCACCTGATGACACAGAACCTAATACAACCCAATTTCTACATAAATTTTGTATTTCGATAGCTTTATCGATTATTTTTAATTTTATAAAATATTATAATCCCGCATTTATGACTATTGGTACTTTTAATATATTTCAATATATAAATATGAAAATTTAAACTACACGTACGTATTGATATCTATTTTATCCATATAACTTATAGACATATTACTAAAATGAAACACAAGCTATTTTTCATTTTAAAAATATTGAATGACATTAGTACACATATATATATGAAATAAAAGATCACTAGTTTACTAAAATTTTGACCTAGGGAATTTATCCTGTAACACTGTTTTTAATTTCTCTAGCATTTCGCAACGTTTCATAAGTGAGTATTATCTAATTTTTATACACCTTATATTTTAAATACAAAATATTTTTTATTCGAACACTGGAAATTATGCCCTAACTAATTCAATTCCTAAATAACACCAATGTTATTCACCAATCTTTATTTATATTTCGCAATATGATTTTTGCATATTATACCCCTCACGATAAGCCACATCTGTCTTTCTACCACCTCTCTCACATAAGCCTTTATAAATATAAATATAATAGATATAATGTTTTCAAATAAATTTGATGCTTTAGTAGTATTTTAACGTTTAAATTTTAAACGATAAATTTCTAATCACATGAACTCTGTGTCTTTCAAAGTAATTTGTTTACATTTGAAAATTCCTAAGCATAGTCCTCAAATTAGTCATTTCGTAACTCAAGACAAAAGTATACATATTTTTCCTGAAGCGAATCTAACAATATACCGCTTATTATATCTTTGAATGTTACAATTATTGATGATTCTAAATTTATGTTATATTGAAACATATGTAGAATATCTTTTTGTATATTTTAGAGTTACTTTGTTGATGCGGTCCCTTTTATACTTGTTCTTGTAGGGATATCCTTTAATCTTTTAATTTGCATTACTTTTCCAATTGTAATACAAATAAAATGAACCAAGCATTTAAAAAAGTTTTCTTTTCCGTTTTCCTTTATTGACTTTTTAATTATATATATATATGTCTGTATAAACAGATTGACGAGCTCTCACATTTTCAGTTTATCAGCTTCTCTTCATAAGGTGTTGACCAACTCAGACACTTGACCAAGTCTCTGTCCACTGATTGAAACCAGAACTACATGATTACATGATACACATCTTCATCGAGAATCCACACTAGCGCACCTCTGTCAGATCGCGGTATTGTATATCTTGTAGTACCGAAGCTTTGTGATGTGCAGCTTGATGCGATAGGAATTGAAATGCACATATATTTCTGGAATAGTTGAAAACAGAATCTTATTACTTATGAACCTAAGGATCTATTGAATATAGGAGGGAATACAAATATGCAGAGCAAAATCGATGACTATCTGAGGATTGATAACATTCAGATAAGTATATCTGACTTCTTAGATTAAATTTAACCAACCCAATTCGTGTATAGTTTCATATGTTTTGAAAATTATTTTTTTCGTTGATTCTATTAAATTTTGAAACACGCACATTTTACTTTTTTATCATTTCAAACTCTTTTGAAGCAGATTCTTAAATTCAATTTGGCAAATCAACCTATTTTTGGTAAAAAATAATATATATAAAGGCACTAACTTTATAAAAACCTAGGTCTAATAAACCACATAAGCAACTTTCTTCGGAATATATTCAATATATACGTGTTTTTCAGTGATTACCACCAGCTTTTATAGAATCATACATATAAATAAGTTTCTAGTTTTCATTCATGATTTTCTTCAGATCTATGAAATCAATATATACATATGAAGTAAGCTGTTTCATAATTTCGTTGGGGTAAGTGTCTTGGTCCGTGCTAGAAAAACATAAAACTATACCTATGACGCATTTCAACATAACGTATAAATCGTGTGTTATTTCTTTCCTTAACCATAATGCTTTACTTCACATCATTATTCAGCTGTTTCAACTTTTACAATATTTACTTCAGACAATTGTGATTCAGTAGAGAAGTGGTACGTGACCGAAACAACGGAAGACATCACAGAGAATGGTACTAGCCGTTTCTTATTGATCAACATAACACGAGCGTGCATGTATTGTGCGCATATGTGAATTTATTTTCCTATGAATACAAAAATAGGTGATTATATATATATATATATATATATATATATATATATATATATATATATATATATATGTGTGTGTGTGTGTGTGTGTGTGTGTGTGTGTGTGTGTGTGTGTGTGTGTGTGTGTGTGCGTGCGTGTGCGTGCGTATCAATACTTGGAGGCTGTCCTCATAGCGGCCGGCTTCGGTCCCATTTTCCGCGGCTGGATGGCTGCCCTGTACAGAGGCATACGTTCGGTAGTTCGCGTCAATGGGCATCTATCAAGACCCTTCGACATTGCACGTTCGGTTCGTCAGGGATGCCCCCTCTCGTCGCTTCTGTACGTGTTGACTCTCGAGCCACTACTGCGGAAGCTGGCGACGCTGAGGGGCATCCCGCGAGAGTTGGGATGCGGGACGAGCGTGTCGGCTTACGCGGACGACGTCACCGTCATAGTGTCTAGCCAAAAGCACATCGAGTTTGTCGGTGAGACACTGAGAGACTACGAAGCGGTAACGGGAGCGAAAATCAACCGGGATAAGTCAGTGGGCTTGCGGCTCGGCACCTGGAGAAGCAAGCCCATGCCGTCAAGCAGCGCCTCCGTCGTGGGACGTTGGACTGACGGTCCGGTTGAGTTGCTCGGGGTCTGGTTTGGTCCAGACCTCCAAACGGAGAAGAACTGGGACGAGATAACGAGAAGGGTGGCCACTCTAGTCCGGCAATGGGCCGAGAGGAAGCTTTCCCTAAAAGGTCGGGCGGAGGTGGCGAACTCGTACATCGCGTCCGTCATCTACTACCGCCTAACCGTCGTTCCTTGTCCCGACCCTACCATCACCAAGCTGGAGCGCATCCTCTTCCGCTTCTTGTGGAAAGGAAGTGTTCCGATGGTTAGGCGATCCGTTTGCTGCCAACACCCGTTAAAAGGAGGACTGAGCATGCCGTGGTTGATGATGCGCAGACACGCGCTGAGACTGCGACATCTCCGGCTCTACGTAGACAACGGTGAACAGGTGTGGTCGCCGTTTGTCCGGCGCGCTTTCCCGCAGCTCGTCTCCATGACCGAATTGCAGTCGTGGATCAAGAAGAGGCCGAGGAAGGGCGAATGGCACCGCGAGTGTCGCGTTGCCCTCCGGCAACTCCAGCAACCCAGGTCAACCTTGAGCGACTGCATCACAACTAACGCATTCTATAATGGATTAGTGGAGGGAAGGTACGACGACGATCTCGGGGCGAACCTGGGCGTCGACGAGGAATACCTGACCCACCTGTTTAAGACGACCTTCGGACCGGGACCTATGGACAACTTCCAGAGATCCCTGGCCTATCGAGAAGCTCTACCCGTTCGGGATAAGCTCTACAGTCATGGCTCGAGAAACACGGGGCCGACCTGTCTGAGATGCGGGCGGAGCGACGAAACCGTTCTGCACGCACTCGTACAGTGTCCCACCATTTCCGAGCTGTGGGCTTACGTCGAACAACTGCTATCGCGTGTGGGACGAGTCGGTCTATCAGCCGAGTCTATCGTGAATATTGTCGCGCCTCCTTCTTTTAAACTGGAAGGAAGAGCTATTTTCATCGTACTTGTGGCTATGGCGAAAGAATGTGTAAGCTCTACATTGTATTCGTCCCATCTTTGTTGAGCCCTGTGTGGCTAATAAAAGAAATGTATCTATCTATCTAATCACCTATGTCTTCCTTCTTTAACGGTTGGACGCCGGTGTGCTGGTCACTGTAGTACATTTTGGTGAGTAAATGTTTGCTAATCAATCGGTTAACTGTTTACTGGCGAGAAAGAAAGAGGGAGGAAGGCAGAGAGAGAATTTATGTGTGCATGTGTATGTGTGTATACGTGTATGTGTTAATGTGTGTGTGTATGTGTGTGTGTGCGTATAGCAGCGGTTTCGTTTCCAATATGAAAAACGGTATACTGAATGTAAGTCACCTTGTTTGTTCAGTGTTATGTTTTTACTCTAAAGAGTTACGATGTTTTAACTGTGTGATCATAATAGGAAAATCATCAACTATGGTGATTTTATGTATGATTTGTTGAGCTGAATCAGCATTGTCAATCTTCTCTTACTGTTCATATTGCTGTTATTGTACTTGGTATTGTTCACAAAAGTGAGATGTGATTATTCAATCTGTTTCATAGACAAGTATATTTAGAACTACATTATTTAATGTCTTGCAATTGTTAAGGCGATAAGGGGTAATTTGATTAGCATTTGACTGCCGTTTCTAGTAGGTCAAGCAATTAAGTTAGAAACTCCCAGGCTAACGCACAAAACATTTTTCGTTCTTTTTCTTTTCACTTATTTTTACAGTTTCAGCCTAGATAAATCTTCACCGAGTTGACCATTGTCTCCTCACCATTTTTGGTGCATGCATTATTACATTATCTTTGTTACATTACCTACTGCCTCGTCCTCATACAAAACAGTAGGGTATGTTTGAGGGACCTTACAAAAGTTTCTCAGTCGTTTGTTTTATAGTTTGTTGAAAAGCTCACAGCTAAATATTAGTGACGAGACAGAGATCAATCCTTGAAGTATTTGACTGAGAACTTCTCGATATTTCTCGTTATTGCGCTAGTTGGTAGTTTGCAGAGATCCTTCTGAAATGATGTATATATGTCATGTTCATAGCCATGATTTCCACCGAAGGAATTTTAAAATATTAGTATGAACCATCCATTGGCTGTCTAATGTCTGTAGAGCGACGAATGGAATGCCTCACGATATTTGTCCCGATAATTTGTGCATTGAATTCAAATCCTACCGCTCTACGACATAACGACGCCAGTCACAGCCGAAAATGTTTCCATACATCTAAGAGAAGAATTTTTTCCAGCGACTACTATCGCAGCAGAACGTCTTCTCACATTCGAATGCACTTGGGTAAATTAAACGTTACTTTACCTGCATATGTTTTATTCAACGATGCTTCGTGCAATATTAATTATTCAATTTAGCTTGATCAAGCTTTACGTACACGAGCAAACGTACCGTGGTGTTAGAATAAGAATAAATTTGTTCTAATCGGGCTGTTGCTGTTCGCAGTTGACGAGGCAAAAAAAAAGGGAAGAAAGAACACTGGAACGCATGCGTTTTGCGATCCAGTAATGTCGTTCATCGCCCAATATGTGTTTCCACATATGTCGGAGAATTTTCTCCGAGAACTGTTTCCGTAGCGCAAGATCTTTTCACGCTCGAACACACTCAAAAGTGTTAAGTTTGATTTTACACGAATACATTTTATTCAAAGCTGCTTCTTGCGTCATTGTATATTATATATTAATACATACATAGACACACACATGTACACTGACGCAAACACACACAGTACACACGAGCTAAAGGACCATCAGAAAAATCTGAGATTCAAAGGATTGCTATAACCATTACCAGTCTCACTGGAATATTTCAAATCAACACTTCAAACCAAAGGATTAAAACCATCATCACTTATATTGAACAATTTATGACTTAGAGAACTCGATTACCAAACATTATAACAGACTAACAAAAAAACAAAACAAAAACAAAAGAGAAAATATCAATTTTTAAACACTATAAAGTACTGATTAATCAAATCTCTGTTGGGTTAATATCACTGACATCTACTTCAAAATATACAAAGTTGTATAAAATAGAAAATATCAGTGCTGATAAAAAGTGTGAGCATGAAATCGACCATGAATTTATTCCTAGTGAAATAAGAGCGGGAGTTAGACACTTGGTACAAAGCTCTTGGTGCTATAAATTAACAACAAAGGAAAACAATTGAATGCATGCATACTTCATTATTCTTAACAGTGCGCAATCATGAAGGCTCCTATTTGATCAGATAGTGTGACATCTGAGGCGTGATATCTGTATAGACGAAAACTGTGTAGAAGCCTGCCAGATGGAATACAACTGTAATTCAAAGGTTCAGCCTTGTGGCACTGTGTCGTTGATTCTGAGTATTTTTGCCAAATTTGGCGAAAAATTTGTGGCGGTGTATTCAACAGATTTTCACCAAATTTGGCAAAAATACTCATGACCCTAACCCTAACCCTAACCCTAACCCTAAAACCTCAACCCTAACTCTAAAACCCGAACCCTAACCCTAAAACCCTAAAGCTAAAACCAGTACAAACGCACGAACGATGTCATAAATAACAGTACCGCCGATAGTTGTTGTTGACAAACAACGGCACTAATTTTATTCAAGGGAAAAGATCCCATTACACCGTCACAACGTGTTGTTTACAAACCACAGCAGTAATTGTTTTCACCTCAGTAGACGTCAGTGATTGGTTGAAATTACCGAAATACGACAACTTTTAACATGAAATAACTTCGAATATAAATTTTTTTCTCTGTTCTATAAGACAAAATATACAAGTATACGAAGTTTTAAAGGGTTTCGGTAGAAAACACACTAAATAAAACTAAATAAAAAATGGTGTCCGCCAAATCAGAAAGATCCGATTATTCTAGTAACTAATGATTTAACTGTCAGCATGAAACTGCCGGAAGCCACAAAATTTTACGGCAGGTGACTATGCTCTGTATCAGATATTGAGAATGTATGCGTATATTTGTTTATAAAGATATTTGACGCCTTTATATCAATGCATCCTACACAATGCCAATACATACTCTATGGTTGAGAAAATGCAAATTTATAATTAACAAGGTTTAGGAAAATAAAAAAAAACATAAATGTCTATTTGTTGAAGCATACTCTTAAATTCTTTTAAGTATTCTTTTTTATAGCAAACTAATTTGAGAGATAGAAAAAAAAAAAAAAGCACTTAGCTATTCTTGTTTCTTCTCATGAATATTGTTCGCGATATTTATAAACTGGGAAATCAATTGGAAAGTCTAGTTCCAATTATTATTGCCGATTTCAATATCGTTTATTTTTTATGATTATTCAGCACTATATTTTTGACACATTTTTTTTGCTTCATCCAGCAGCTGCCGATGACAATTATAAACATAGCGAACTACAGATTTGCAACAGGAACAGAACGATAAGAAATGCGAATAAATGGTTTAGAAAGATTTTACAAATAGTAGCAAAAAATATTTAAAATGTTTATAGTTTCATGGAATTTATGTTATATATAATAAAATATTATAACTGGGCAAAATTTAGATGTATTCCGTTGTTATACCACCTTCCATGACTCCCATATCAGAAATTCGGTGTTGATATATAATTATCAGGCTGCTCTTTATATTGATTTCTTTCATTCAGGTAGAGACCGATGCAACCTATTGAATCCACTGCGGTGTTTTATTGATATTTATTTTAATGATCTTTATAAGATGAAAGGCAAATATAGTTAGGTATGTCAGGTTTTAAAATCAGAATGTTAAGCGGCAAAACTTTATACTACAAAGATTGTGGCAATCTATTTCATGTTTAAAACATTAAAAGAAGCGAAAGAATAATAAAGTATGCCGTTAAAACAATTTACTTGAAATGTATATATATATATATATATATATATATATATATATATATATATATATATCTTCCGAAAAGTTCAACCATAAAGATCTGTAGTCAACGTTTAGTATTTGTGCCGTCCCCACTATTTTTGATGTTGTTCATACTATAGTATCGTGTAATGTAAATTGTATGACATCAATATAACAGTAATATTTAGGAGTTGACAGAAGCAGTAAAGTTCTGATCACGGATAGCAAGTTCGGGGGGTAGGGGAAATTGTTTACATCGCCCCCTGTGCACAACTGGTACATTTTTTATCGTTCCCGAAAGGATGAAAGGCAAATTCGACCCCGCAGTAATTAGAAATTAATATTGAGGTCTATTCAACATGAAATCTCTTCATATTTCTTGCTTTTAAATGGAAACTATAGTCGATCATTATAGTGATTAAGGAAATTATCAATATCACCAGCTTAACGTATGCATCTTGTTAAACGTTATCAGTTGTGGTATTTCGCCTAAGGGTTTCCCCTTGAAAAACGTATAGTGTTAAAAGAGACACAATATACATAAAAACTAGGCGAAACGAAACCGCCCCGGAAGTGAACGAGAACGACAGATAGCAATATTTCGCAGAGAGTATTTCAGAGAAATATAATACCAGGAAGGAAATAATGAGTAGATTATTTTATGTGAAGTTTGAAAAATGAAATACACTGAACCTGATTGGAGGTATGGAGAGCAGCTGCATCGAGTGCTCCTGTAAGGCGGTGCTACTCCGTTTGCTGAATCAGAACAACAAAAAATCAGAGCAGCAATAGTAACAGAAAACGTTGAGTTTATTATGCGCCAGATGCGTAGTTGTCATGTGTTGCCAGGTAAGTTTTAATCCATCAATTACGGAAGGCCTTGCAACCTTTCGCGATAGATAAAATAAAAAAACCAGTCAAAGGATGGAATCGATTTAATTGACTCTGTCCACCCTCCCGTAAAATTTGAGGCCTGTGTCTATGTTAGAAATCAAAATGATTTCAGGAGATACAATTTCAGTTAAACAGAAAAACAGGCGACCCACACATTACAGAACTGATCTTTCGAATATATTTTCGTAACGTAGTATTTTTTTAACGTGAAACCTGTTTTTGATCTTGTATTCAATGAACATGGGAATCAATAAAAACATACATTCCACGTTACGGAACTCCGCATTTCGACAAAATGTTCATTAATGCAATACTTCCATAAAGCGAGGCTTGCTTGTAATCATAATGCCAAGAAAAAAGTAATTATAATTAACTATAATTAATCGTTTCATATAAATGCTATTTCATCGTACACACTCCATATTTCATACCTCTGGTCAATCGCTGATAATTTTGCGAACTTGCAAGATAGCAATATTTGAAGTTTTTATAAATAGCTGTTGTTTACATTCCTTTAGCAGACCAATGATCAAAGACCTTCCATCCATGACCGTTTTGTTCTTATCCATACAATATATCAAGAAACCCCTCATTACTCTAGTCCTTTCATTTTTAAGCTGATAGATTGATCTGAAAAAAAACCCCCAAAAAACTTTGCTACTTCAAGCATATCCAATGACCTCGTAATGACTTGGTTCGTTTTATGGTTTCCTGATCCGTAACTTAGAATATATGATGGCCTGCCTCCCCCATCTCCTGTCACCACTAAATGTTTCCGTATGTGTCAGAATATACGTTCCTCTCAATTATTCAGACATTGAATGTATCCGTAACCATTAAAATAAATTAAATGCTTGGATAACAAAAAGAAAGGTAAGGGGAGCAAAAGGAGTATAATTTATAATTTCAGACTCTTAAGAAATTAAAAGATTATGGCTTTAATAAACCATTTTTTATATCCTACTTCTTTGCTGCGGTAATTTGATCAATGTAAAAGCTGACCAAATCGGATGTCTATTCTTAACTGGTGAAAAAATGTTATTTTATTTTCTTATTTCCTGAGGACGTCTATACGGCTCAAAATATTCTTGCGGATGATGCATATTATACATTTATGTGGATGTGTAACACGCTCACACGCTCTCTCTATATCTCATGCGCACACACACACACACACACACACACACACACACACACACACACACACACACACACACACACACGCTCATACACACACAGAGCCACTGAGAGAGCACCCACCAGCTAAAAATATAGAGGAACCTCGTTCGAAATGTTAGACATATCAGTCAAAACTTCCTTAAATCACAGCCTCTAGTGAAAGAGTCTGACCGGTGGACAAACTCGGAAAGTCTGAGTAAACACCTTTCTTTTCGGTGAAGTTGGAAGAGAAAATGAATGTGAATAATGAGGAGTTGCTTTCTATTAAATTTGATGAAAATGGGTAAGAGTAACACAATGCTCAGCATTTGCTTGTGGGCCGAGTAACTAAGATGGAAGATGGTACCTGATTTTAGTGCCATCTTCTAGATGTATTTCTTGATTGACTTTAAGAAGCTGTTCTCTTATCCCTTTCGTATATCATTGTTTTCCATGTGTAAACAACATCAACATACTGTTTTTGTAAATATTCTTTGTAATGTCACTTCATCTGCTTTCCATGTGGCAGATAAAGAAACGGTTAATATGGTTTTTGCTAGCCTTGATATAAACCAGCTTTGTCTCAATCAATATGTCCTTATTATAATTGTTAACTTGAATGTTTTCCATTATTTTGCTTCCCATAATTTACACAGCTTAATCGGGCAACACAGAGTTATGGTTTCAGCATTAACTGCAGCACATATGCATTAGGATACCACATATATAACTCCTGAATTATTATAATATATTTAGTCTTGAAGGAGTTAAAGGAGACAGTGGTTTATGGAACCATGTCTTCATGAATAACATAAATGTCTCCACAATGTATATTTATATATATGTACATACACGCACGCGTGCACACACACACACACACACACACACACACACACACACACACACACACACACACACGCACACACACACGCGTGCGCGCACGCCGACCTCTACGTTGATGACAAAGTTGAAAACAAACATGTAATCAATATTTATCGTTATGTAGATTTTAAATTAAAAAACAAACAAAATTAATTTTAAAGTTAATTTAGAATTCTTTGACATCGTTGATATTAATTGAATAAAGTTTTTATAAGATATTTCTTTATTTCTATAAATTTTCATTTGTTTTGCTGTCGTTAGTTTAAAGAAGAATTGAAATTAGCAATGAAAATTAAAACAAACAGACCACCGCTAAATTTTCTAATTCCCGCTTAATATTTGACAACGGCAACAAGAAGGAAACTTAATATAATTATTTCGAGTAAAGGGAAAAAAATAAACTTTTCTAGTGCTTACTTTTATCGCTTCATCTCAAAATGTAAACTATGCTAATGAACACCTACACATTGTTGTAAACTTTATTCACTAAGTTGTTTTTTGAACATTCACTCGCAAAGCAAACAACGTGAGTTAATACTTCTAATACTCCTCGTGAAAATCCAAGTATTATTCACCGCTATTGAGTGAACAACAAACATAAGAAACATTAAGTGTATATATATATATATATATATATATATATATATATATATATATACCAGAGAAAGCAGATAAATGTGAAACAAGGTAGAAAAAATAGTACTTGAATACCGGAGGTAGAGTTATACGCTTTATTAATAATATATATATATATATATATATATATATATATATATACATATACAACGGTCTTCTTTCAGTTTCTGTCTAACAAATCCACTCACAACGTTTTGGTCGGCCCGAGGCCATAGTAGAAAGCACTTGTCCAAGGTGCTACACAATGGGACTGAACCTGGATCCATGTGGTTGGGAAGCAAGCTTCTCACCACACAGTCACGCCTGCATATACATACATGCATACATACATGAATACATACATACATGAATACATACATATATGCATATATATATATATATATATATATATATATATATATATATATATATATATATACGTCATTGGAATATAGATAAAAAGAACGATGTTACATTTTAAGCTCAAGAAAAGCCTTGCCTATTTTTACTATTCCACTTACAGATTGTATTTGTAATGTACGTGTTACATTACACAAAGCCAAGTGCGCCAGTTATCATTAGTATAAATATCAATTTATAATCTGGATATAGAAACTGGAGGTTTCGAAGCTGTTGTCTTTGTTATCCTCTTTCTCTTTGATTTTCAGAGATATTCACATCAGCAGAACAGATTGCCTCTGTAACAGTTACATATGTATGTATGTATGTATGTATGTGTGCGTGTGTGTGTGTGTGTGTGTGTGTTTGTGTGTGTGTGTGTGTGTGTGTGTGTGTGTGTGTGTGTGTGTGTGTGTGTGTGTGTGTGTGTGTGTGTGTGTGTGTGTGTGTGTGAATATGTGCAGATTTATGTTTTGCCTTATGTATGTATCCTCATGTATATAGTTACATCTCTAGACACGCTCATATACACTTAAATAATAACCTTGAAATTTTTACATATTTTTATAGTTCCAGTGAAGGATTGGATCTGTTGTCTTCGAATCAGCTTTCTCCTTTCTGGTTTTGAGAAGCCTAATTTCTCAAGATAGGTATTTAGGTATACTTAGGCAATGTGTTACATATTCCAGTGCCCCAGTACATATATGTGTATGTATGTATGCATGCATGCATGCATGTATGTATGTGTGGATGTATGTATGTATGTATGGGAAAATTGCTATTTCGAATGATATAGCGTAACTGTAAACCAATGCTTATAACTCCTTGTAAAAGTGTGTATATCCATCATCCACTCAAGTATTAAACATAATTTTCCCCGATTCTCTTTTGGTATTATATACACTTGAATAATTTACTGAGTGTATATCCAAGAGCAGAATAAACGAGGGGATTCGCTTTAACTCCTTATTGCCTAATAACCACGGACACATATGACTTAGCATACACACCAGTTCCAGATATATAAATTAACTAAGAAATCATTGAAATATTTTAAACGAAACTGATTAGTATCTCAGATATTAAATTATTTTATGGTTTTTGTCCTTCGCTCTTTCTTTATCTCTCTTCCCACCTCTCTCTTTCTCTCTCTCTCGCTCTCGTTCTCTCTCGCTCGCTCTCTCTTTCTCTTTTCTCGAATCCCTCGTTGGTTTATATGTTTGTCTTGCTGAAGAGATAGAAATGAACTGTATGTATATGCAAGTGAACATGTATTTGAACATACATATATATGTGTACGCTTACACGTTACGGATTTAAACATATGTCGCTAAGTGTAAGTGAATAGAATGTTATATATGTAAGGGGAGGGGAATATATATATATATATATATATATATATATATATATATATATATATATACACACACACACATAGTTTCGAACTAGTTTTAATTGTGAACCTCTGTCCTTGTTTGAAAAGGAAATCCTAGCCTTCAAGTAAGTTGGAGCAGGTTCCACAGTTTGGGCGTCTGCACTTTTTAACCGTTGGTTTCGTGGTTGTATAGCTTCGTATTTGTTAGCAGTCTCTTTAGAGATTTGTGTTGCTTTTTGCATTTGATGAATTTGTGCGTTTTCAGGATGTCGTTCATTTTGGGATCTCTAGTTAGTAAAGGGAGATTTTGCACAATAGTGTTGAATGCCTCACTGTTTCTGGGGTTGTGTGTTGATATAAACAGTAGTATTTTGAGATGAGGTGTGGTGTTATGTTTTGTTGTTCTTAGTGTTTTTATGTCTAATTTTTTGGCACGTTTAATTCCCACGTCTATAAGTGAGGGTGGATAACTAGTTTCACTTGTGTCTCTGAGAACCTAATTTATGTAATGACCAGATCGGTTTGTGGACACAACTATATTGGATAGACAAGCATGACCTTGAGTCGGAGACCATTCCACATAAAGAGCAAATCCGTTGCCCGCAATACAGGCAAATTCCTCTCAGTGAACATATCGAAAAATGTGCAGATAACATCAAACCAAATTTCAGTCTTCCCCTTCTACCAGTGCCAAGACACAATTTCTCCATAAAAATGTTTAAATAAACTTTTTTCATCGAAAAATACAGAACACGTCTTAATATGCACGCATAACCAACTTTTATCTTTTTACATATTTCAATTCACGATTACATCACTTTGCATAACTCCCCTCACTAAACAAGTTTTTCGAAACTTGCTTTGTGTATATATATATATATATATATTCCCATCCCCTTACCGAAATTTGAATAGTTATCTCCCTTGCCCACAGCAATAGCAATAATAACGATAACCAATTACCTCCCCTCATTTTTCTACTTGTGAAGTCATTCACTCGTAAATATCATCACACACAACATGGACAAACATTTATTAAGAAAATACATATTCAAATAAGTAAACCTAAATATTATGAATAGCGAAAGGAAAACCGGTCGATATATCAAAAATTATATTAAAACTATGTAAATTGTGCGTATTTTCCTTTTTTAATTTCTTTTGTATATATTCTCTGTGTTTGCTACATTAGCAGACCTTTTGTTCTTGCTGTTGCTTTTGTTATTGCTGCTGCTGCTGTTGTTGTTGTTGTTGTTGGTGGTGGTGGTGAAGTTGTAGCCACTTCCACTCTTGCTGCTCTCACTACTACTGTTGCCACTATTTCCTTCCACTCTGCTTTCAACTGTAGCATTATTTTTTCCGCTAAAATCCGTAGCATTGTCTCTGCTGCTAGTATCAATGCCACTACTGCTGCTGCTGCTGCTGCTGCTGCTGCTGCTGCTGCTGCTGCTGCTGCTGAGGTATAGTTATTTTTTACTCAACTCTTACAAAACGGGCTCCGCCATCTTGTTGAATTATATATGATTAAACGCCCTCCGAACTTATTGAGAGGGTGCGAATGTAGCCTCCTCAAGAGGCCAAACAAACATTGAAACCCAATGACAGGTTCCTGGTGTTTCTATTAACAATTTGGAACAAAATGTAAACCGGAAAATCAGCACCAAACGGGTGTAAAACAAATGTTTTCAAAAGAATATACTTAAAACGTTCGAAAACACGTCCGATGTACTCCGCAGCAAATATAATAATAATAATAATAATAATAATAATAATAATAATAATAATAATAATAATAATAATGATAATAATAATAATGATGATGATGATAATAATAATAATGATGATGATAATAATAATGATGATGATAATAATAATAATAATGATAATAATAATAATAACAATAACAATAATAATAATAATAATAATAATAATAATAATAATAATGTAGACCAAGCAACAACCCATCAGTGGCTGTGAAATTCAGGACTGAAAGCAGAGACTGAAGGTTTCATATTGGCGGCACAAGATCAAAGCTTGCTTACCACACTACCAGGCTGACGTTCTTCAAAAATGCAGATTCTGCACATTTGACGAAATAATAGACATTCTCATCCCGGGATATCCTGTGCTGACACCAAACAAATACAAAAATCGCTACTATAGGGTAAAATAGTATTTACATTTGGAAAATATGCAAACACTAGAATATTAGCACTCCTGCTAACTGAGATGAACATCATCCTGAACCAATCGTTGAAGGTAAAAATGTAAATATCTTCTGGGATTTTCCAGTCAACACTAACAGGCTAATCGACCTGACATACTTATTAAAGACAGGGAAGAAAATTCTTGTAGACCAATAGATGTAAGTGTTCCCACTCATAGAAATATGTCTGTAAAGGAATTTGACAAATTGAATAAATTAAAGGACCTGGAAATTGAAATACAAAAGATGTGGCATCTTAAAGCGAGAACTGTTCCTATTATTGTAGGTGCCCTCGGTATGATGAAAAAGAGATGTCAGAAACATCTAGATAATATTCCAGTAGAACGATGTCTTAGAGAATTCCTAAAGATTGTGCTGATAAGTACGGCCCATATCTTTAGAAAAACCCTACCCATTTAAATGTCTGTGCTGTATTACATGAAGGTATTTTGCTACTGCCCCTGCCCCTGCCTCTGCCACTTGCCGCCACCAAGCGTTCAGTCATACTGAAACGTCTCTTACCCTTCACACACCCTAAGACACTGAGTCTGTCTCGGAAAGTGATTGTAACAAACATGCAGATTAAAAGTAAATAATAATAACAATAATAATAATAATAATAATAATAATAATAATAATAATAATAATAATAATAATAAGTGGATAACTAAACAAACGCTCGGATGCAGTACCAAGCAGTGTCTCTCATAGCTTCTGATTTTACTGATCGGAAATGTTATCATGTACATGTTTTGTTACAAAAAATGGGCTACAACAAATATTCTACTCAATGCCACAGATTTGCTTGTCAGTTGATTGACCTTAACCATTTGAGCATGTCTCTTCATGGCTGACGATATGTGCAATTCTGATCACGAGGAGAAGTAGAGGGGGAGCATCATCACCATGTGTTGAGAGGAATTCTTTGGGGTTTTAGTAACTCACCTCTGGAAACGTTGGTGTTTCGTTCAACATCCTTAAACAACACTTATTCAGGGACCTATAGAGCGTGATGGGCTACTCAACCTGAAGAAAAAATTCTAACTGGGCCACACATGCATGATTATGCACTGTTTATCTTGATACGAGAGCATCATGTCGCGCACATATGGTTGTGATGCCTGTGCCTCGTGTCCCCTTATCGAACGAGTAGTCATGTTGGATATACTGGGCTTCTATATTTTATCCTAGTGTAACTTTGATTGCATGCACGGCTCTCTCACTCAATAATAATAATAATAATAATAATAATAATAATAATAATAATAATAATAATAAATGACAATGAATTTCTAAATGCTGGAGATGTAAGAATTTCGTGGCATTTTCCAGGGTGACTCACTATCACCACTCCTCTTCTGTCTAGCCCTAATACCGCTCTCAAAATTGCTCAATGATGCACAGTATGGTTATAAAATATTTGATAAAAATATAAATCATCTCATTTACATGGATGATTTAAAGCTCTTTGCAAAAAATGACCAACAACTTAAAGGCCTACTAGCGATTGTTAAACAATTCAGTGATGACATCAGGATGCAATTTGGCCTTGATAAATGTGCAAAAGCTACCTTTATCAAAGGAAAAATGACAAATACATCTAATGTGAACCTTGACCAGCAAAATGTCATAAAAGAGTTAGAACCAGCGGAGAGCTACAAATACCTAGGGGTAATTGAAGGGGACAATATCAAGCACTCAGTGATGAGGGAAAGGATCAGAAGAGAATGTTATCGCAGGGTGAGAGCAATACTGAAGACAGAGCTGAACGCGAGAAACAGGATCGAAGCGATCAATGCTCTAGCCATACCAGTCGTGACTTACAGTTTCAACATCGTTAACTGGTCAATTACTGAAATATGTAATGTTGACAGAAAAATACGAAAACTGTTGACAATGCATAGAATGCACCACCCTAAGGCAGATATAGAACGTCTTTATCTGCCAAGAAAAGAAGGAGGCCGAGGACTTTTACAGCTGGCATTATCAATGAAGGTAGCCACAATTGGACTAGACACCTATCTGAAAAACTCTGAGGACTGGATGCTAAAACTTGTCTTAAAATATTAAAGCAAGAAAGCATCTTACTCAGTAACAAAACAGGCAAAGGAATATCTAAGTGAATTCCAATTGCAACAAATTCAAGAATTAGACGAACTAGAAACACCTGCAGAAAAAGCTAAGCGCTTGAAAACCCGTGCTAAAATTGCTGCCTTAGCTATTATGACTGAAAAATGGCATGGAAAACCTCTCAATGGCAAATACCCAAAGAGAGCGAATAATGCAGATATTGACAAAGCCCTTACCCACCAATGGTTAATGGCCTCTGGCTTGAAATCAGAAACAGAGGGGTTTATCATAGCAGCCCAAGATCAATGCCTACCTACAAAGAACTACCAGGCCAACATATTAAAGAACGGCAGCTCCCCATTATGTCGTATATGCCAACAACAAAATGAGACCATCGATCATGTTGTCTCCATGTGCAGTCTGCTTGCGCCTACAGAGTATCTCAACAGGCATGATAGAGCTGCACAATATATTCACTGGGTAATATGCAAAAACCTGGACTTGCCCCATGATAAAAACTGGTGGGAACACAAACCACCCCCAGTACTTGAAAATGATCACATTGCACTCCTCTGGAACTTCACCATTCAAACTGACAGAAAGATAGACGCTTATAGGCCAGACATCATACTGAAAGACTTCAGACAAAAATCATGCCTCCTCATTGATATGACTGTCCCAATCGATATAAACGTATCTGTCAAGACCTACCAAAAACTGAGCAAATATAAAGATCTTGAAATAGAAATGTGGAATCTGAAGACAAAAACAATACCTATTGTCATAGGTGCCCTGGGAATGACAGCGAAACGGGCTGATTACTACCTAGATCAGATTCCAGGAAACCCCCAAATGGCTGAAGTTCAAAAAATAGTGCTCATGGGAACTGCCCATATCATACGTAAAATACTGTCTATGTGATCTCAAATTTTAAAGCAAACACATAATTTTCTTATGGTTTCTTAAACATTCACTTGAACAAAACTGTACAAATACAAATATATGGTACCCTAGGCATAACACCTACATGAACTTCTAACTTGTTGTCTCTTGAGGTCTCTGGGTGAGACTTGGACCCAACTTGTACAAATACAAAACAAAAGTCAAACATAGAATAATAATAATAATAATAATAATAATAATAATAATAATGGAATAGCATGAAGTGCTGGTGAACGGAATTGACAGCAGGGAAGCAAGTACTAGGAGAGGTGAAAATCAAGAGAGAATCTTCCAAAGGGACAGTGTGTCCCCACTGATATTCATGCTGGGAATGAACCCCTTGAGTGAAATACAGAAAACAAAGTTGGGGTATGATCTGGGAAGAGGTAAGGGAAAACTAAACCACTTGTTATTCATGGACGGCTTGAAGCTATTAAAACAAAATGTAAGGAGAACTGAACACCCTAGTCTAGTTTGTGCGGATTTTCTCCAATGATTCTAAGATGGAGTTTGGACTCTCAAAATGTGCTACGATGCTGATGAGACGAGGTAAGCTTGCCAAGTGATGAAATTATGAAGGCAATGCACCCTCAATTCAGCTATAAAACCTGAGAATACTTAAGTCAGATGGGATCAAACATCATTACATGAAGGAAAAGACACAAAGGGAGTACCTGCGGCGAGTGGGAAAAATATTGGCTCCAAAGCTGAATGCCAGAAACATAATTTCGGCAATAAACTCGCGCGCAGTCACAGTAGTTCGGTATGGCGCTGGAATCCTGAAGTAGACAGAAGAGGAGATAAAGGAGATGGACAGGAAGTCAAGAAAGCTCCGAACGATGCATGGAGCCCATCATCCACGTGCCGACACTAATCACCTGTACATGAAGAGAACAAGTGGAGGAAGGGGACTAATAAATGTGGAAGACTGCGTGCGTATCAAACTCGAGAGCTTAATGAGATACCTAGCCTAAAGTAAGAAAATCTTGCTAGTGACAGTCAGGAACGAGGGAATATTGAGAACAGAGAAAAAAGGGAAAACAAAGGAAGAAGTACAAAATGGACATGAAGAAGAATTACACAACAAAGGACTACACAATCAATTCCATCGAAAAATTAGGAAAGGATTGGCTGATGAAAGGAATACGAAAAAGGAGACTATACTGGTAGCACAAGACTAAGCTTAGGCCATGAACTAGGGCGGGCGGGGTCAACCTTAAGAATGAGCAAGTGTCCCTGCATCTACAATAGAGTGGATGAAACCATTGCCCATAGACCTGCTTTAAACCATTACAAGTTGTGGCGACACAACCAGGTAGTGAAAATTCTCCATTGGAAACTGTACGAAAATTGGGGGCTAGAAAGAGGCAAGACGTGGTAGGAGCACAAACCACCGAGAGCGGTGGAGTCGGAGACCAGCAAAATCTTCTGGCATTTCCAAATCCAAACAGATCAGGTGCTAGAGCATAACAGACCGGATCTAGTAGTGCAAGGTGCACCATATATGTCATATAGTTGACGCTGCATGTCCCTTTGACTTACGAATAGTGAGGAAGGAAGGCGAAAAGATAGATAGATATAACCCTCTTAAGTACGAAATAGCCCAGCTATGGAAAATGAAGAAGATGAAGATAGTGCCTATTATATTTCGGTCTTTGGGAACAGTATCAGAAGGTATCAAGAGGTAAAAAAGGAAATTGGAATAGAGTGCCCAGTAAAACTGTTACAAAAGGTTTGCTTCCTTGGCACGGCCAGAATAATCAGGGAAGTATTAAATAGCTGAGAAGAGTGAATAGCATGGCACCGTAGGCTGAAGGTAGTAAGACCGCTACCAAGAGCTCAAACAAAACCTTTGATAAAGTGATATTGATAATAAGATATACATACACACACTCGTACACTATAAGAGCGAGACAGAGAGTGAGTGTGTGTGTGTGGGGGGGGGGGTGCAGAGAGATATATATAGAGAGTGTGTGTTTGTATGTATCTGTATTGAAAGATATTTATCGTAGTTAAACAATTCATTATCCACTGTTGAATTTTGCCTCACGGCGAATTACGGTTGGCAAGTTTAATAATTACTCATATCAAAATATGTGTCATTCAATTGTTTCCCCTTGAACAACTTTGGAGTTTACCTACTTTTCACCAATATACACACTTATATCAGCAACTAATAATGATAAGTCGCATGAGTTAAATGATAATTTAGAATGACAATTAAGTGTGCAAATAACTAGTTAATTACGTGCTCTCTTTAATTTCGTACTATTTACTCTCGATGTGTTTTTAGTTTCGTCTCTCTACATTTTGAACCCATTTCTCTATTGTTGAAATTTTGCTCTTTATCTCTTTGACAGGAACACAATAAAAATACTAGCAATTTATCAAGCGAGAAGAGTCAATTGGTTCTCATTTATTATCCTACAAAAATAACATGTTCGTCAGCATTAATTCATCAATTTAGCGCCGATCCTTTACCAGTTTGGCTTGCATGATTTAATGCATATGATATTGATTTAAAACTTTGGCACAAGGCCAGCAATTTAAGGGGAGGAGTAAGTCGATTACATCGACCCAGTGCTCAACTGGTACTTATTTTTATCGAGCTGGAAAGAATGAAAGACAAAATCGACTTCGATGGAATATGAACTGAACGTAAAGTAGGACGAAATGCCGCAAATGATTCTGCCAGCTCGCCGCCTTAAAGATAGGTAATGTGTGAATATGCCTCTTTCAAGAGTTATTGCTCTTTCATCAGTACCACATCCAACCCAAATAATAACTATATAAAGTAATGTTAACATTATGTTGTCCTGTGGCTTTGACATAATATTTTACTTGTTTCGGTCACCGAACTGCGGCCATGTCAGAGCACCGGTTTGAAGGATGTAGTCAAACAAGTCGATCCCACAACTCATTTTTCAAAACCTGGTCCTTATTTCATTGGTTTCTTTTGCCGAACCGTTAATTTATGGGTACGTAAATCGGTGGTGGGGGAACAGACACAATGACGTGCACACATAGATATACAAACATACATGCATGCGTACAGGTTAAACACCCCATTAATATCCAAATAAATCTAACAACTAAAGAAAGTTACATATCTACTGACCAACAACCTATTTAAAGTCTTTTGTGAATCTTCAGGACCTGAAGATGACACACCTAATGCACACACTCGATTACAACGTTCCGCATGGATGAACAAGTTCTAAACAATAGCACATCCACAAATTTAATCAATAATAATTCTCCATGACTTCTTGCCATCACAACCTACCATACAACCTAATTAGTATTCAGCTCACCCTAGTAAATTTTTGATTAACAGAAAATATATTTAGTCATAATGAACTCAAATGCACAACAGTCTGATGATGGCTTAGCTGGTCGAAACTTCAGAGTTTCTGTCAATACTATTCTTTTACTATATATATATATATATATATATATATATATATATATATATATATATATATATATATATATATATATATATATATATATACATACAAAACACACATACACACGCACACACACACAGAGACAAAACACACACACACACACACACACACACACACACACACACACACACACACATATATATATATATATATATAGCGGCGGGTGTGGGGTTGCGTGGCTGTGAAGTGCAGACGTGGTTGTGAGTTGCACGCTTGGCTGTAAGGTGCAGGCGTAGCTGTATGGTAAGAAGTTTGCTTCCAAACCACATGGTTTCGGGTTCAGTTCCTCTGTGTGACACTTTGGGCAAGTGTCTTCCACTATCAAAGAATGTTGGAGACCGACAGAAAATGTTGATGATGAGAACAGGGTGGATACAGCAGAACTTTTCAACCGAGCACTTAAATAGTATTTTGGGTCAAATTAGTGGCATCGAGGCAACCGTTGCCGTTTTGAAGAAGCACGCAGTGTTGCTTATCGGATCGGTTGGATTGCCTATCGAATGAAGGTGACAGGGTCGTGAGAATATCCCATCTACTAGATCAATTTCCCTAATGGATTGCCGCAGAACTTCGTGGATGAGATCATTCAATCGATCTTCGTTAAGCTGAACAGGTCGGCTGGAACATGGAAAGTCTGTGAGGTCGAAGTTCCCCTTCTTGAACCATAAAAATCATTTCCTTACAGTTCTTTCAGTAATAGTGCTTTCTCTGTACACAGCATAAAAGTCTCAATCAGTTTTGGCAGATCTGGAACCTTGATGGAAAGCAAAGACAAACAGGTGTCGAAGATGCTAATTTTATTGTTAATTGGAAATCCATTGTCATATATCGGAGAAAAGGTAAAAATTTATTGAAATTTCAAAACCGATAAACAAAAGTTATAGAAGGATAGAGCTAAAAAAAAAAAAAAGGACACTACGATAAAAATATTTTTCGTGTTATTCTAAATAAGGCGCGACTGTGTTGTAAGGAGCTTGCTTCTCAACTACATGCTTCGAGGTTCAGTCCCACTGCGTGGTACCTTAGACAAGTGTCTTCTACTATAACCCAAAGGCCAACTAAAGCCTTGCGAATGGATTTGGTAGACGGAAACTAGAAGTCCGTTATATATATATGCGCGTGTGTGTGTGTATTTTTGCCTGTGTTTTTGTTTCCCCTCCACAACGCTAGACAATACGTGCTGATGTGTTTACATCTCAGTGCCTTAGCGGTTCGGCAAAATAGCCCGATAGCAAAAATACCAGGTCTTAAAAAGAAAATAAGGACAGAAGTCGATTCATTCGACTACAACATTCTTCGAGGCGGCGCCCCAGCATGGTTGCAGTCTAATGACTGCAAAAAGTAAAAGATAAAAGACAAAAGAACATAAAAACCAAAAAAAAACAAAAGCGAACGAATTTATCTGACTACCCAGTATATTCAGTATAACAATTTATATAATCATTGCTCACCTCTAAGTTGAATGTACTGATATAACACTTATTCCACGTAATTTGGATTAAGTTTTATTTTTGTAATAACTTTAATTTGTTTGCTGGTGGTCGTTCATAAATTACATTACCATATTTTGGTATAACATTGTACCACCATGCTGCTAAAACCAGCGTAATAACTACATTTTGAACCTCTGCTTGTGACAGGTCGTATTTACTTCCATATAGCTTCACATTAGATGGTATACATTTATATGATATTAACAAGACAATTAATTTAGAGCGTGATTAGATAAATGTTTTCTTTTTCTTTTCATTTTATATGAAAGAGAAATATATTGCAAATTATCCTATTGTTTTTTTCTGTGGATGTTTAATACCACATGGGATAGATAAAACAGGCAGATGATGAAAACCATTCCAGCTTGTTTATTCTGCCGTTAACAATGCTTATTTACTCTTTATTTTAAGACGGTAAGATGTAAGCTAAGCAATATTTAGCAGCTAATTGCAACAGCTCAAGAAAGAGGCAGAGACAAGGAGATGGAAATAGAGAAAAGGCAGAAACTTGTATATGTATGCATGCATATGTACATGCTTGCTTGCATGCATGCATGCATACATACATGCACGCACATACACACTGGATATTTACCACTTCTGAGGTTCCACTCGCTATGAAACATATGTAGCCCGGATCTTATCTACTCCATTTCATAAGTCTAGTATTTTTATTCGCACATTCGAGAAGCCTCGTCACCCACCGTGAAATATAAAAAAAAACGTTTTTCAGTTTATTGTACTTCGATACGAAGAGATCCACAACTTTCTGTCTCGATGAACCATTATTTTTCCTGAAAGTTGTTTTTTATATTTACCACGGATTACTTGAAGATAACTTTCTTCCTACACTTCGATCTCTGGATCTTTATATATATATATATATATATATATATATATATATATATATATATATATATATATATATATATATATATATATATATATATATATATATATATACATAAGAGGGATGGCATCACTTTTGCTAGAAGAAGACCACCTACGGTCTGACCACTAAGAAAAGATTGTTCTCAAGAAGATTCAGCAAACACTAGAACGTAAGCGAGCAAGACAAATGAAAAGATACATAATATGAAGAATTAATCATAGACCGGTTTCGTTGTCTACTACTTACGTAATTACTTTGGTAATTTCTGCAACTCTTCAGTATGATCGTCTTCGCAATATAATTTGCAGAAAACTATACACGAGACATCCGCATGAGATTGAACTTGTATATAGTTCTACCAATTACATTTGGGGTTATATTTCAAAAGTCTTCGTTTTGGCGCGCTAAATACGTGAAGTTGACTTGTTGATTAGTGTCATATTAGCCATGTTCCATGCATTTTGTCGCTTAGCTGTTGTTATCAGCAATTCATGCAACAATGAAGGAGCTTGTAGTGACTACAATGGCGGAGAATGTGGTGGAGTATTTCAGAGAGAGACAAGTTCTCTTCCTCTGTATTTGTCACTGGTGATGCACGTCTTAGCACATATTTCTTGGTGGATGATGGTATTCAATTATTATATTTTCCGGCATAAAAGTTGACGTAGTATATCGTGTAGGAATATTTTGTCTTCCAAAATCGTCTTGCTGTACAAGTCAACCCATCATTTTTGGTTGTAAATTTTAGTTTGAAAAATTTCACTTGTATGCAGTAACATACGACAGTTTTCTGTGAGTGCTATGTGTTGTATTGCCTTGTGCTTGACGTGATATTACAATCATGACCAAGCATTCTAGAGGTTGGAGTTTGATGCACCAAATAAGGTTATCTTGAATTCTTAACAAAATACAGTAGAAAAGTGAAGATTATAACCAAGCAATGAATAAAACTCAGGAAGGATGAAGGTAAGATAATTCAATTGCGAAGGAAACAAGCCTAATCCGAAGATAGAAAATTAATTTGCATAATGGAGACCTATGACAATGAAGCTTTCATTTCCAAGCGTGATTCGATTTAGCAATGAAATTAGCACATGGTAAAAATGTTCAACAGAATTTTATTCAAATAAGAGAAAGCGCTCATACACTCGACAATTTGACAAAAATATGATTTTATATTTGCCATAATCAACTTGTTTACTGAAACTGTATAACATGAAAGGAAATACTTCATAGAATTTAATGTCACGACTCTGCTTTCTGAGTTGTAAATTCAGGCAAATTTAACTTCCGACCTTCACATTTGATAAGTTCCACTAATATACTGAAAGGAGTAAGTGGAATACTAAGTAGAAAGGATATCAAATCCATATATTATATTATATTTCTACATTAACTCAAAAGTTGAGTAAGAATCTGATGAATCGCTAATTTTATTCTTTTAAAATTTTGGGGTTTCACTTATTGATTGTGGTCAGTAGGAGCACTGCTTTTAAAGTATTTTATGACGTAATGGTATGTACTCGAGGTAACACTTTACCTTATCTGGACAAACATATACATACAGATGTACTTATGCACTCCCACACGCACAAACAACGCGAGAATAAGCACACAAACGCAAATGCACACAAGCACACGCTCAAACGTGCACGCATGATCCGTGGCGTATGAGCGACCACTTTATTATTATTTGCAAGCAGAAGTACTTTTACAAATGTATAAAATATATAAAACCCATATAGATTTACAGACTAGTTTTCCGGCGTCCTTAATTCTAGACTCCTGCTGCATATATCTTTTATGCAAGATTAAAGGCGGTCGCATAACAGTAATTCTGATTAAGTTTATAGAAGGCTACTGGCCTCGTCATTTAACTTATTCGTGAATAAATCTTCACGATGCCCTTCCTATATTCACTAGAAATATATAGCTGAAAACATCCTTCAAACCTTTCAACTGTAATATGAGAGCGCAAATATTCAAAACAGTATGGATTACCATAAGCTAACATCCTACCCACAGAGTCTTTTCAGACCTCTCTTGAAATCTAACTGTGAAAGACATATATATCCTGTTTCTTCTTTTATAATGGGGATTTGAATTCTCCTTAGTGAACGTAAGTTATCAATTAATTTGCTTTTCCCAAGAAAGGGTCTTTAGAGCATTAGCAGTGATGTTAAATGTAGTTTTAAACACATGCGTCTTTATATAGTTAGGTGTCGGGAGATTGTTCCCACCATGATATATTTGCGTATTAACTAGTATCATATTTGTGGATACTAATATGAATGATACTAGTGAATAAATAAACGTATATCGTAAAGGTTTGGCAAAAAGGAATTAATACTGAAGTTTGCAGCAAACTTGAGTGTCCAAACATAATCACGACAATTTCAAAAGAAACACCAGATCATTAGTTGCCGGAAAATAGTTAGTGTACTTAAAGTACAAATTCCTATGAAGAATGGAAAAAAAAAAGATTATTATTCGCAGTATCAACGGCGGTGAGCTGGTTGAATCATCATCACGCCGATCAAAAGACTTGGTGGAATTTGTTGGCTTTTTGCGCTCATTTGGGGTCAATAAAATAATTACCAGCTAGGCACGAAATGGGTGGGGGGAAGTCGATGTAATCGACTTCCTCCTCCCTTCAAATTTGCTTGCCTTGTGACAAAATTTGAAACCATGTTAGCCTTATCCAATCACCAAAGACATAAAACCAATCTGTACTTGGAGTTACCTCCCTTGTCTTTATTTTTAGAGTCTAAAATACGCCTTTGTCTACTAATTGTGTGATTAATTTCAAGCAATGGGAGTTTTTCAGCCCGTATCACATACGCGAAACCCTACTCTCTATATATTTGGTAGAGAACGTTGCCTGAGTTAATCTCCCTCCGCTACATTATTGATATTCGTAATCAGAATTACTCTAGTCCCTCTATTTTTCTGTATACAATATGTATTTCTAGTTCTTGCCAAATGAATATAACACGCTTTGCTGATGAGCCCTAAAATGATTGAAGTGTATCTTATGCTTTCTCCATTTGGCTTTAAAACGAGATCCAGTACCATCCGCATTATTTTCATTTCCAAAAGTTTCCTTTAGGTGGTCTTATTGAGTTTTCCTGTCATTTTTATTGAGTTAAACTGTTTAAATGTTCCTACAGGGAGATTTTGGCTATTAATTCTATATTTGAACTGAATTAATTAAATATTTAAAAAACTTATTCTACTGCATACGTGAGGCCCTAAAGTAGAAAAAGATCCTTCCCTTCCCTAGTCATAAAGACTCATAAAGCCGGTTTACCAGTTTCTGTAGCGTATACATTCCCCATGCTCTGGATGGGACTCCGCTCCCTCACTAGATTATTAATTTTTGCCAGCTGAGAAGACTGGAGCAATGTGAAATGAAGTGTTTTGCTCAAGAACACAATACATCGCCTGATCGTAGGAACGAAACCACAATCTTACGACCACTAGTCCAACTCTGTAACCACTAAGCCATGCGCCTCCACCTACAGTACAGCTCTATAAATTTTAGAGAATTACAATTTTCATTTTACATTTTTTACACGAGTTTGTAAAAGATAAGTTCTACAAGTCCATTTCTATCTCCAGATAATGCTTTACAGTGGCTTTAATATAAATGAGATATTTAATCGTGTTTTGCCATTTGAAAAAAGATAATGAATTTATGAATTGTTTACTTTCCCTTTTACATTTATAAATAGTTAAATAAGACTTATTTACAACATACAAATCATAACTTAAACTGCCTATTTCAATTAATTATAGTAGTTTTCATGCTATATATATATATATATATATATATATATACATATGTGTGTATATGTATGTGTGTGTCTGTGTGTATCTCTCTATCTCTCTATCACTCTCTCTCTCTCTCTGTATATATATATATATATATATAT
>NC_142934.1:59198824-59208824 GCF_046866305.1 Octopus bimaculoides | reverse complement strand
CCTATCTTAGTATATTTACGTTGTGTAATACGAAAATATTTTCTTTTTCCGCAAACCAATTTACAAAGCGACATCATCTGAATTCTGTTAGACAAACAGAAACAAAAACAAAAAAGCATAAATGCAATAGATCTCTTTAATCATTTTACCTTCGGCAACGTAAGTTATAAAAAGTTTCTAAATAGTATACATTTTTTTGTATCTTCATGACGTTTCTAAATGTATCAGAACTTAATGCTACTCCGACTATTTTGAAATAATATATATATACGTGTGACTGAGTGTGTGTGTGTGTGTGTGTGTGTGTGTGTGTGTGTGTTTGTGTGTGTGTGTGTGTGTGTGTGTGTGTTTGTGTGTGTATCTTAAGATTGTGGCTCTCTTGTCTCAGTTGTTGTTTAGCCCTAGCTGAGACCTGACTTGTCAGACTTATCATCTAAGATATATATTCTAGCTGCGTCCATCCTGTCGTTTTGGGGCCATTTAGGACCACATTATCAAATGTGTTCTTTCTATAGCTAAGATAGTGTGCATATTAGCGAGCATACTCCACATTGGGGATCACTGTTCTCGGCGATTTTTTAATCAAAGCATTTCATGTATTCTACTGTCAAGTATTTATGTGTGAGTTCATATGACAGGAAGGAAGATATAATGGGAATATATAATACGCAACTCGTCATTCGATTGCATATCGTCAAATTCAGCTTGGCTACGAATTGATTTTAAATTTTGGCACAAGGCCAGCAATTTCGGGAGGAGAAGTAGGTCGTTTATATCGACTCCAATCTTCAAGTGGTACTAATTTTATTGACCTCGAAAGTATGTAAGCCAAATCTGAACTCAGAACGTAAAGACAGGCAGAATACCGCTTTATGTATGTCCACTGGGTTTGTAAAAGGGAGCAAAGCTACAGGAAACCAAAAGACGAATGATCACAATAAGCAGTCAGCTACCTTACGTTAGTCATTACCATTCCCAATGTAGGATTTCTCACCATAAAGGTGACAGGCACAGCTGTAAGATGCGTTACGGATCTATAGCAATTGAAAGGGCGTGATCCAAATGAAATAAACATTAACAACTGAAATTCTTTTAGATAACTGAGAAGTTGTACTTCCTATATATAAAAAAAATACCTCATTACCAGAAGTAATTTTACACTGGTATATATAATTTTTAATTTTAGAGTTCCTTGACATAAACTTGATTCTGTTGTAATTGACTTCAAATACAATAACCTTGTTATTAATATTTCTAGGGAGATGAATGGTATTAGCTAAATTAATGTTAGTATTAGTAAATGTATCCCTATTTAACAGGCTAATATTATGTGAGGAGATAATTTGTAAGAGATTTTTTGTGTTGGAAAAACCAGTCCTAACCGTGTGTGAGTTGATAATAAAGTAATACCTAGAATTCTTTAGAAAATTCCTAATAGTAGCTTCACGAAACTGCAAAGGAAGATTAGATTTAATTTGCCCCCCATAAGGAATAATTAACCAAATGGTTTTACTATTAGTTACCTTATGTTTCGTGTAACAATCTTCGAAAGACATAGATTTACTTTCAGAACAAAAATAGAGGTTTAAATAAGGATTATCTCACTTCCTCTGTTTGGTGTTGGCATATAAATTAAAATTCGTTTATATCCTTACAGTTAGATTTCATATCTCCATTAGTAAAGGTAGAATAGGATTGAATGGAATTAATGTATGTAACTTTCTCTGTATAACCCGCTTTAAGTAAGGCAGAGTTATAAAATTCGGCCTTATCATTGAAAATATCAACATTAGCAGATAACATAGATAATCAAAATGAAGTATTCTTAACTAAGTTCCTAGTAATTGCCCTAGAATGATTACTGAATTTGCTAATATACTTAAGATTGGTCGATGGTTTGTGGTATGGGAAGTACGAATTATTGTGTAAGTTAAGTGTGATATCTAAAAAGTTGGCCCTCGTTACATCATCATCAAAAACGATGCTTAAACCTATTCTATGGAAAAACTTCACTAAACAATTCTTAACTTTTTGTACTTGTTGGTCAGAAACATTTTGAAGGTAAAGTAAACAATCATCACAATGTAGACCTCCATTTATGTTTGGGAACTGTTCTGCCATTTCAAAAAGTATATATATACAGACTAAATCAGCTACTTGTGCTGAATCAGAACTTCCCATTGTAACATCAAAACCATCTGGTGTGTTTTTACGGACCCACAACTTATTGTCAAACTTTATGATAGATTTTCTGGCGGCCAACACAACATTAATTTCTTCCCTGGTGAGACTAGCTTTGTTATGAGCAAGTCAAAGTGCCTTATTAAGTACTATTGGGTTGATGGATGAATAAAAACTAGAAATATCAAACTGGATAAACTTAGTGTTCCTCTTATTAGTAATAGAACTAAACCAGTCGACGACTAGAATGAATTGGACCATAAACTAAGTCTTAATATTTTAATTAATGTAGGAACACATTTATCTAGAATATTTTTACTAAGTACCCCGATGTTAGAACTAGAAGAGCAAATAAGTCTTAAGAATGGGTTATTAAAACATTCTGTTTATGATCTTTCATAATAAACCGAGGTTGCTTAGGAGCAAGTGGTTCTGTCTTCATTTGTAAGTTATACTTAGCCTCAAGGTTGGCTTTCTTGAGTACACTTTTATCGGTAATCCTATAGTCTTTTTGAATTTCTTTTTAAAGCAATTCCAAGTAATAGTCCTTGTGAAGTTTGTACTGGTTTCCCGTTTTATCCGATTAAACCAGCATACTATCCATGGTATTAATGTCCTTGGTGATATTGTGAAGATACCTCAGATGTTTATTTCTTAGCGGTGATCGGTGAAATTTTACATTTCTCACAATGGACCAAAGATCATCCTCAAACTGTTTCAATGTTGGGTTAGGTGGAGGACTATTTTCAGATTTAAATAATTTGTTAAGTTCGGAAGTCATATCATTAGTTAAGAATATTCCATTTAGATTGTCTAAATTATCTGCTAATATTGACATTCCTGTTTGGCCAATATAATGATTACCTCACCCTAAAGCAGGTAATGGCATAGATCAGGTTTTCCGAGGCACAGGTGAAATTTTATTTTATCTTAAATATTTCATCTTGTTTAAAGTTCAACGCAGAAAACATATTGGATAACCCCTTCCTGAAGTAAAAGAAACCAAAAACCCACGGGGAAAGGACTTCACATTTATCTATATCAATCGACAGACAATCTAAGGGACACAACTTCACCGAACTAATCTCACTTCTACCCCAAAATAACTTCCAAACAACAAATAGGAATTCCGTTCGTAGTACACGGGATATTAAGGATAATACAGTATCGGGGGCATGGCTTGAGCGAAGTGATTTGAAGCGTACCACCGAAAGCCTGATCATAGCTGCACAAGACCAGGCTCTTGCTACCAATTCAGTGAAGTATAATATAATCTATAAAACTTCTGACACCCAGAAGTGCAGACGCTGTGGAAAGAGTGTGGAAAATGTGATCCACTTGGTAAGTGGATGTGAGAGCCTTGCACAAAAAGAATATAAGCGCCGCCACGATAAAGTGTGTGTATATCTTCATTGGCTCTTATACCGTAAATACCAATATGAATTAATAGAGAACTGGTATGAGAATGTACCAGGTAAAGTTATGCAGGAGGATGGAAAAGTAACGATACTCTGGGACTATGATTTTCAGACGGATCGTGAAATCGAACACCGTCGGCCGGATGTTGTCCCATTGAATAAAAGAAACGAATACTGTCAAATCATTGTTGTAGCCATACCAAATGACATGAGTGTTGTGAGTAAAGAGGTTGAAAAAAATGACATGAGTGTTGTGAGTAAAGAGGTTGAAAAAAATCACCAAGAATTGAAAGTGGAAATGGCAAGACTGTATGGAATGCGAGATGGTAACGTAAAAGTGATACCAGTGGTAATCGGAGCGTTGGGCTCAATCCCATTGAAACTTGAAGACTTCTTGAGGAAACTGGAAATCCCATGCAAGATTGATGTCTTGCAAAAAATCAGCCTTATTGGGCATAGCACACATCTCAAGGAAAGTATTATCTGTCTGAGGTACTTGTGACTTGACAGATGACTAAAGACTCCGGTGCATTTGTACCTATACTGTGCTATGAAGGAGTAATGATGATGATGATAATAATAATAATAATAATAATAATAATAATAATAATAATAATAATAATAATAATAATAATAATAATAATAATAAGAAGAAGAAGAAGAACAACAACAACAACAACAAAAGCAACAACAAAAACAGTATGTGATATGTGTACAAGGTCGCTCATTTGGTGTGTGTTGTAGTCAGTTATATTGACCTCAGTTCTTGGCTGGTAATTATTTTATCGTTTCCAAAATGTTGAAAGACAGAATCTACTTTGACAAGTGTTAAACGTGTTTCCTGAAGAGATATAGCAAAATACTGCTAGCCATTTTCTCCACTGTTCTAACAATTGTAATGATAAGAATAAGAAATAGAAATAATAAAATGATTTCTTTTATTCTTTTCTACTCTAGGCACAGGGCCCGAAATTTTTGTAGAGGAGACCAGTCGATAAGATCCACCCCAGTACGCAACTGGTATTTAATTTATCCACCCTGAATAGGGGACGTTACAAGGACGCGTTACAGCACAGGTAAATTTTAGATAGAAGGGAGAAAATAATCTTTATTTTTTGTTGTTTAAAAAGAAAGAAAATAATGAAATGGAATACGTACGGCAAAACATATTTGCGAAACTGAGAAAACCGCGTGAGATCTATTGGCTCCCAGTAAATCATGTCAGAAAATGGGATGTTAGGGATGGGAAAAGAAGAATAAATGTGATGATGTGTTACCTCGTGTACTATCTTTATTGTTTCTATACAAGGATGCGTTGTCAGATTCTTTCAACAGTTGCATTTCTATCGTATGGCGCCCAATTAGATATATGAGAGTTATTTATGGAATCTGAGAAGTAAATGCTTGATTCTTTATATGACAGCAACGTGATTGACGCAACAATTATTATGTCGATGATGATGTCATATTTAATTTCATGAAGCTGTTTCTGTAACTGTTATATTGCTGCATTTATAAATTTATTGGTTTACATATACAATGTTTACTTGTGTCTGTAACATTCTGATATTTGTAAAATGTATTTTGTGCAAATCCATAGTGTTGAAAAGATAACTTTGGTAGTTATTGATGTTATCGATGTTGTCAGTGTTATAATTTATAAAATTTGATGTATTTATGTCGAAGTTACTGCTTCATTGCAGCAGCATTGATAAATTTATTGGTTTACATATACAATGTTTACTTGTGTCTGTAACATTCCGATATATTTAAAACGTATTTTGTGCAGATCCGTAGTGTTGAAAAAATATCCTTGGTTATTATTAATGTTGTCAGTGTTATAGTTTATGAAATTTGATGTATTTATGTGGAAGCTTAGTAAATGGTCTTAATTGATTCTAAATGGGTGGGTTTTCTTCTGGAAATCACTAACATTTTTTTTAGGGAATATTAAGTGTACTTCGTCCATGTTCTTATCTTTCAGATGAAGTTCTCGTGTGGATTGGGGACACATGTTTATATTAACAGAATTTTCAATTTCAGGAAAATTTTATCGATAAATTTATTCATTCTAATTAAGACAGTTTGGCCTGCTAATTTTTGCAGGGCGTGGAAGCATGTAGATGTTCGTCGATGTTCTCTTCTTGCTCGTTACAGAGTAGCTAATTAGCATAGCAACAAACCGAAAGTCTTACTACTACTACTACTACTACTACTAATAATAATAATAATAATAATAATCCGTTTCACTATAGGCACAGGATCTGAAATCTTTTGAGTAAGAGCTAGTCGATTACATTGACTGATACTTATTTTATGCCCCCCCCCCCCCAAAAGATGAAAAGCAAAGTAGACCTCGGCGGAATTTGAACTCAGAACGTAAAGACGGACGAAATACTGTTCAACATTTTGAAACGCGTGCAAATTATTCTGCCAGCTCGCCGTCTTCATGATAATGATAATAATAAGAAGAACTTGGAACATGCGAACAGTAAAATCGTGCCTATAATAATTGGTGTGCTAGGATCAGTGAGCCAAGGTATAGACAAAGGGCTGAGAGAGATTGAAATAGAATGTCCAGTAAAGCTCCTATGGAATGTTTGTTTCTTAGGGACAGCAAGGATTATCAGGAGGGTCCTAAGCCCTTGAGAGGCTGCTGAAAACTTGTGGATACCTAAGGCTACAGGTAGTAACCTGCTATCCACATAATTCCTACCAGGAACAACACCGAGCCTGAGACAAACCAAAATAATAATAATAATGATCTTTTCCGCTAAAGTCATAAAG
This sequence comes from Octopus bimaculoides, assembly GCF_046866305.1. Lineage (NCBI taxonomy): Eukaryota > Metazoa > Mollusca > Cephalopoda > Octopoda > Octopodidae > Octopus > Octopus bimaculoides. The sequence goes on along the minus strand of NC_142934.1, from coordinate 59,202,438 downwards.
CCCGGAATTTTGTGAGTGGGAGCTAGTCGGTTGCATCGACCCCAGTACTTGACTGGTACTTATTTTATCGACCCCACCAAAAGATGAAAAGCAAAGTAGATCTCGGTGGAATTTGAACTCAACGTAAAGACGAACGAAACAGCGTTCAGCATTTTGCCCGGTGTGCAAGCGATTCTGCACACCGGGTAATCGCAATGTTACCAGTGTCTCTAGTTAATAGACAGTCGTTGAAGACCTATGCAGAAAATGTTCAGGGTGAATTTTGTAGCGAATAATTTGCTGGAGTTGATTAGACTAGAAACGGCTCCCGAATCATGCGATGTTCTGAAGCTAGTTAAGCAATGTTAGCTAGGATACCACCTATGTGTGAGTGGGTTTTTCGAATTTGCATTTGTATTGCATAGCACATATTTATGTTATCTTAATACATTGTATTATGTTATTGCTCCATCACCTATTATTATTATTATTATTATTATTATTATTATTATTATTATTATTATTATTATTATTATTATTCATATACACTCAACAGATTAGACTGTTGGAAAAAAAGAATCCTAACATCGGGCTACAACAAGTAATCTTAGATGCCAAGAACCCTCCTAAGTATCCTAGCTGTCCCTAATAACACTGTTTTCTGCAGCTGTACTAAACTGGGTTTTCTGCCTATTTCCTCTATCCATCTGTTCAGATCTTTAGGGATAGTTCCCAATGCACCTATAACTACTAGGATACATTTTACCTGCACTTTCCATAGTCTCTGTAATTCAATAGCTAGGTGCTGGTACTTTACTATTTTTTCTATACTTCTCATATTAATGTTTTCTTTTTTGGAATTCCGTACAAGGACATGAGTAGCGAGATTATACCTGAAAGGAAGGTGGGAGAGGGTTAACATCAACAGAAGACTGCGTGGAGTTAGCTAGAGTATATATAGACTCTTATTAGGTAATAGTGAAGAAAGTTTATTAAAAGCTGGCAGAGTCACAGCAAGACATAGGGAAATCAAAACACCAAATGAACTTAAAAATCAGAAAAAAAGAACAGAAATTATCTGACTAGCAGAAGAAGGCGTCAGTCAGTTATTTGGCACTTTATATTCTCTTTATCCACAAGCCTTCTAGCTTCTATTACTTTGTCAGTCTGAACGTTTAAGTCCCACAACATCTTGTCTTTCTTACTTTCTAGTACTTTTACTAGGTTCATGTTCATACCATCAATCAGTATGTTCAAATACTAGCTTTTTACATAGCTCCCAATGGATTGCTCTCCCTAGATTGTCATGTCTTTTCCTGTATTCTTTGTGCCAGCATGCTACAGTCACTTACTATATGAGTAACACTTTCCTCTTCTGATTTACATAATCTACATTGGGAATCTATTTCGTTTTTGTCCATCTTGGCGTTTATCCAATTAGTCCTTAATGTTTGATCCTGTGTAGTTACTAACAAACTTACTCTCTCCCTCTTCAGCTTTCCTTTCTGCAGCCATAATCATATCTCACTACTACTATTTGCTGAAACTATCTTTGGGTATCTACCATGCAACAACTTCTCCTGCCAGTCAGATAATTTCTGTTCTTTTTTCTGGTTTTTAAGTTCATTTGGTGTTTTGGTTTCTCTATGTCTTGCTGTGACTCTAGCAGCTTTTAATAAACTTTCTCCACTATTACCTAATAAGAGTCTATATCTTCTCTAGCTAACTCCACACAGCCTTCTACTGATATTAACCCTCTTCCACCTTCTTTTCTTGGTAGGTACTATCGACCTTGCTACTATCTGTCTTTCTATCTTTTCCCCTTCCTTCTTCACTATTCGTGGATGAAAGGAGCATGCAACGTCAACTATATAGCATATGTGTTGTACGTTGTCCACAACCACTAGGCCCGGTCTGTTATGCTCTAGCACCTGATTTGTTTGGATTGAAAAATCCAAAGGATTTTGCTAGTTTCCGACACTGCAGCGTGTGCTCATACCACGTCTTGACTCTCTCTAGCCCCCACTTTTCGCACAGTTTCCAATGTAGCACTTTCGCTACCTGGACGTGTCGCCATTCGTCTGTGATATGGGCAATGGTTTCATCCACTCTATTGTAGATGCGGAACAGCGGAGACACTCATTCTTCAGTTTGACCCTCCAGTTCGTGGCCAGAGCTTGGTCCTGTGCTGTCAGTACAGTGCGCTTGGTCTCTTCCTTTAGGGGTTCCTTTCATCAGCCAATCCCGCCTAATTTTTCCAGCAACTTCTGTTGTGGCTACATGGAATTGATTGTGTAGTCTCTTCTTGCATAATTCTTTTTCATGTCCTTTTTGTACTTCTTCCTTTGTTTTCCCTTTTTTTCTCTGCTCTCAATACCCCCTCGTTCCCAGTATATCCATCATGACTACCCGTCTGATAAGGGTACACCAGGCACATGCATCACAACCATAGGTACGCGACATGGTGATCTCATATCAAGATAAATAGCGCATGACCTTGCAGGTGAGGCCCAGTTAGAATTTTCTTCAGGTCGAGTAGCCCATCCCGCTCAAAAGGTCCCTGAATAAGGTTTGTTTAAGGATGTTGAGCAAAACACCCATGTTTCCAAAGGTGAATTACTCAAACCCCAAAGAATTCCTCTCAACACATGGCTATGATGGTCCCCCACTACTTCTGCTCGTGATCAGAGATGCACATATCGTCAGCCAGGGACATACTCAACTGATTAAGGTCAAGCATCTGACAAGCAAATCTGTGGTATTGAGCAGAATATTTGTTGTAGCCCATCTTTTTATACCAAGAGAAAACAATGTACATGATAACACTTCCAATCAATTAAGATCTGAAGCCATGAGAGACACTGCCTGGTACTGCATCCGACATAGTTTATTATTATTATTATTAGTAGTAGTATGTTGTTTTTTTCTTCTTTCTTCAAATTTTCTTCCATTTCTCGCCGGGTGTTTTCCGTACACCTAGGGCAGAGAAACTCATTGTATGCATTCCCAGTTTACACACGCAAGTTCACAGGTAAAATATGTATTTAAAAAAAAAATTAAGAAATAAATGAATTCATGAATGGTTGTTGTTTTCACGGCGATAATGTTCTTCTCAGTACATGAGTCGTTCCAGTTAACACGATTTTTTGCACTTCCTGTAGGGATGGTAAGCCTGCTATCATTTTCAAATAGGTTTTATTACCTTTTTTTAATCATTCCTAGAGATCCTACAGTCATCTATAAATCTATGATTTATTCTAACTCATTTTGCACTATATAAAGTATTTATAAATCGTTTTTTGCTATTTTTGTTTAGAGGTGTATAAGTCGGAAATTCGTACAGTTTTGAAATATGAGCTCTTTCTTGGAAATACAGCATCACAGACAGCTCGGATTATTAATGGAGTATCTCATTCTAATATTATTGCAGAGCAGACAGTATCAAATTGGTTTTAAAAAATTTCCTTCTGGTAACTTTGACCTTACAAATGAGCAACGCAGTCGACTAGAAACAAAGGTGGATAATGACGAACTGAAAGATGCTGTCGAGTCAGATCCATCTCAAAGTGCCCGTGAATTATCGTTGTTGTTTGGTGTTAGCAAGTAAACAATATTGACTCATCTAGTTCCAATCG
>NC_142934.1:59181324-59193824 GCF_046866305.1 Octopus bimaculoides | reverse complement strand
TTTGAAATGACTGAAATAACAAGCAATTAAAAATGCAACATTTCATGTGAAACAACCCAATATATATATATATATATATATATATATATATATATATATATATATATATATATATATATATACATATATATATATATATATGTATGTATGTATGCATGTATGTATGTATGTATGCATGCATGCATGTACATATATGCGTATATACGTAGTTATATACATGCATGTACCTGTATATGTATGTATTCGTACATGTGCACACACATTTATAGTATACACACCCACACACATATATACATATATGTATATATATATATATATGTATGCATATATATATATATATATATATATATATATATATATATATATATATATATATATATATATATATATATATATATATATATATATATATTGAAGAATAGCAGAAAATAAATTATTTATATTTCGAATATATATACACGCATTTCAGTAATTTAATTTTCCAGTATATAATGATTGTATAAGAAAAATGAAATCAAAATATGACAGGTGTTTGATGTTAGCCATATATTTCAAGAAATCACGCCTAAACAAATATAATAATAATAATAATAATAATAATAATAATAATAATAATAATAATAATAAAAATGATAAAATACTATGTCAAAATCAACCTATACAAAAAGAAATAATTGTAAAATAAAAGATAAAATATGAAAATTTTAAAATCACAAGCGATAACAAACATGTGGACATCTAATGAATGAAAAAATTCTGGATATCAAATATACATTAGAGTTAAGTTCTAGAATATCTAAATCTAGTGGGACCAGTGGAAATTCCACGGAATGGAAAAAATTAAAAGGACCTATTTAAGAAAGCAAGAATGATTTGAATTTTTATAGCATTCATGTTTTAAATTTCTTTAAATATTCTTGACATTCGTCCACGTTGATTTCCTCACATCTCCATTAGTGTTGGCATTTCGTTTCTTTATATTTTCTCAGTATTCCTCTCTGATCCGTGCTCTATATCTGTACATCCTTTCTCGGGCAGCTAGCAACCGTGTTTCTTGGGAATCCAGAGTTTAGGCTAAATTAATTTTTTAAGCGAGTAGACGATAAGTAATTGCACTTACGCACAATTTTTAAGCAATGGTCGCTATAAACAATGATCGCTTTAAGCAGTAGTCGCTATAAAAAAAATAGTTCAATAAAAAGAAATGCTTTTCGTTATCAACATACCACCACCCTATCTATTTCTTTCTCTTTCTCTCTCTCAAGATAACTGCTTCTCCTATCCAGCTCTCTCTATCTATCCTATCAGCTAACTTTTAACCACGTAATAATTATTCCTTCCCGCCTAACCGCAGGTCGTTAACACCTCTCTCTCCCTCTATTTCTCTCGTTCTTCGCCTATGCCTTCAGCTGACCACGTGATCATTTGACCTATGTGTATTAATCAACTTTCTTTACTTCTTCCTCTCTCCTTTCTTCACTCTTCCCTCACTCTCTCTCTCTCTCTCTCTCTCTCTCTCTCTCTCTCTCACTCTTACTCCACCTCCACCTCTCTGGCTAACTAATGTATAGCGGGCGAACGAGCAAGCAGATTATTATACAGATATAACCCTGTTGAAGTAATTAAAGCAAAGTATTAGATGACATACCAAAAGTAAATTAATGCCTTTAGATTTTAAACTAAATACATATTCAGTGAAGGATGGTTAAAATATAAAGGAATTGGATTCAAGATGCATTGATCAATATTCATTCTGACAAATTATACTAAGGCTTGCCGTTTACGTTTACGTAGACCACTCGAAATCCTTATGGCAGATAATTTATTGAATAAGCGATATAAAATAACGATTAGTTGCCAGTACAAATTTTAATGGACCATAAAATCTTACACTAGTCGTATCTCCCATTAGTGTCATGATGATTTACTTTGAAATACAGTTTCTTCTTTCAATCTTCCTTTTCTTCCTACTCCTCCAGTTCTGATTTTTAATTATAAAGAGAATAACGTGAACAAAACAAACCATGTACACGACGACAGAACACTGCGAATGGATCAACAGCCACTGTATCTTTTCGCTATATAATACGTTATAACTCTTTAGACTGCTACTTAAATATTTTATAAGCACTTTATGGAATTTATTTACACTTAAATTTTATCAATTGAATTTATATACATTCTAATCCGTTCCATGTATGCCCTAGGTTTCTATCGGACTAGTTCTATAACTATTATATCATGTTACTAAGTTTGAATTGTCATGCATGGTGTACTTCTGGCAACATTATCTTTACGTTTTCTTGTATTTTCTCATTAAATTTATGATATAATAATAAAAGGGTAAAATTAATTAATTAATTAATTAATTAATAATTAATAATTTTACCAAGTAGTTCGGTACGTTAAAATAACATTTGAGGTAAAATTAAACAAATATTCTATAATTATAAACATAACTATAATCAGGGTCAGCTAATTACTTCGCCACGCACTGAATTTAGAAATAGGAGTTAAATGCCTTTTCTACTACCATAAAGATCTTCCAGACAGTAACAGACTTTTTTTTACGTAGGCCAAAAGAAAAAAAATCTCGAATCTACGCGACTCAGATTAGCTACATACGCGTTTTGAGATTAAAGTAAAGTTATATTTACTTACTTATTTCTCATCTTCAGTGCAGCATTTCGAAATATAAATTTGAGAGTGTTAGGGTTAAATATGTACGCGATCAAGCGCCATCGTATAACCGATATTCAGCCACACTTCCAAAGATATACAGCCGAATATGAATACATATTTATCCTCAATACCCACGTGTGTGTTACGAGTAATCCCGCAGAAATTGCAGTTTTCGATCAGGGAGTAAATTATAATTCTAATAATAATAAAAGAGTAAAATTAATTCATTAATTAATCAGTTAATTAATTAATAATTAATAATTTTACCAAGTAGTTCGGTACGTTAAAATAACCTTTTTAGGTAAAATTATACAAATATTCTATAATTATAAACATAATTATAATCAGGGGTCAGCTAACTGCTTTGCCACGCACCGAATTTAGAAATAGGAGTTAAATGCCTTTTCTACTACCATAAAGATGTCCCAGACCAGTAACACACTTTTTAAAAAAAATTTGGTGCGTGGTGAAGCAATTAGCTGACCCTGATTATAATTATGTTTATAATTATAGAATATTTGTTTAAATTTATGATATATTTATTTGTACTTAAAGCATTCCAGTAATAGAAACTATAATTAAAATATTGGATAATGTGTTCACACATCATGTATAAAACCACATCATGAAAAGTCTCAATAAACTTGTATAAATTAGGTTTCCTGTCCACAATATGATATATACTTCCAGAAAAATAGAATGGATATGAATTCTCCACTTAAACCAAAATTCACAACATCTTAAGTGGCCAACATGGAAAACAAAGCCATTCCCAATATAACTATACCATGTGCACAAGATACATTGATAACATGCAGTGTGATCGATACAGACGAAATGGTTGAAAAACTTAAAGGTCCTAGAAATTTTATTCGGACATTTACGACCCAACATAGCTTTAAAAAAATTCAGACCATATCACTACCCGTTTCTTAGATATAAACGTAGCAATAAGGAACTACATATCGAACACGACAGCTGCACAAAACGCAAATGCTTATACATGAACTATGATGGTGACTGTCTCGATAGAAACAAAATAGCTGGGGATAAACTCCTTAAATGACCTATTTAAATTTCATCTGCTAAAGAAAAATCTTTTGCTTGAAACAGATACCGAAATAGAATAATAGACTAAGAAATACAACAATGCAAGAATAATCAGACCAGCACTATTACAACAGGTGCAGTATCTATTAAAGATACCTAAACTACATGTATCATATTTCACAACATTCAGATGCCTTCTGCAAGAATATATTGTTTAAAATTTCACACAAGTTTAAAACGTATATAGCACTGAGCCACAAACTTCATGGCTCCAACTGTTACATCGGATGCATCCATCCGACAAAATTGTGTTTGCTTGAAAAGCTCAGAATGTTTCATTTTCTACCCATTTACCTAGATCTATGTTGATACGTTTTCATTTATTTATAATTTGATAAATATGCATGAATTATAAAAAAAAAACAATGTTGTAATTTAAATATTAAGCAGAGTGGTACCAATTTTGTAAGAATGGTACATATTTAAGAAAAGGCAGTGTTTTAACGGATTGTAAAAACATGATGGTGGAATTGGTTTGTACGAGCTTTTACCTGAATGATGCTCGCCTCAATAAAATCTCACGAAAAGGAATTGATCACTTGATTTAGAATTTGACAAAGAAAAATGTTTTTAAAAGAGAGAACTTTAAGCGTTTAAGACTGTAGAAATAAGAATATCTATGCATCCTTATGCACTTGAAATTGAATTATCTACTTTACTGATACAACCGCTAAAAATAGGCATTTTTTCTTGTTAAGGCAACGCTAATTTGGTGTGGTGATTAAACGCCCATGGTTATAAAGATAAGCCGACTACAATTGGGTTTGAAAAAAAGACAAAACGAAAGTAAAGCTGAGACCAAATGCATCAATAAATCTGTATGCCTGTCAACCAGTATGTATTAAAAGTCTCAATGTGCAGGGAATATTTATTTTTGTTACTTCTAAACTATTATTAGAATAGAAACTTAGAAAATTAACACGTATACTAGAAGCTAGGTTTCACAGAGAAGACTTTTGGCAACATTTGAACTGTCGGTGTTCTATCATGTCGTCAAATAATTGCCCTCAGATTTGGAAATATAGTAAGACGTCAAAATAGAAACCTCACCTTTTGAACTTTATGAAAATTACTTTTACAATGATTAATACGATTGGGTGAACTTCAAAAGATTAATAGTGTCAAATATATTTGTCTCAGTGAATCTGTGCATTAACATCAATGAAGAAATAATGAAATAACGGCAAAACCAGGATGTGTATTGTGGAGAAGAGAGGAGAAGAAACGGACTAGGGTTAAACAGTTTGAGATGCCTGTGGTAAAATTTGGACTTCTTTTCAATATTTTAGAAAGGAAGAAACGATTTATGCATATGTATGTGCATTTGTACGTATGTATGTATGTCTATATTTGTTTATGTATGTATGTATGTATGTATGTATGTATGCATACAAGTCGTAAAATACGACGATTCCATTGTAAAGAAATAATATAAGATTTCTCTATAGTCAGTCATACATTTACAATAATAGCTACTGGTTTCTTGAGACTAGGCACAGGGCCAATCTTTCAATGCAACGGTATGAAGTCCATTAAATTGAATTAACTATATTACTCTTGATTATTATATTGATTTTGCTGGGATGGAAAAGAAATATCTTAGGTCGTTTAAATTAAAATAAAACCACGGTGGGATGAAACTAAACACAATAAGATATAATATCTTTTCTGTTCGATTTCATTTAAAATTAATTATTTATACGCATTTCTTACATTAGTACAAGACCAAATAGTTTGTGGTACTACTACTCAGTACATAATGGAATTTTTTTCATAAACCAGAGAAAGGTGAATATCAAACTCAATCAGGGCGTAAAGCTAAGATTGTAAATATTAGTTTTTAACCTGACCAGTAAGCAACGAATTTTGAAGAAGCTAGAGTCTATGCGATTGACCCCAGTATTTGAATGATATTCATTTCATCGATCACAAAAGAACAGCCAAGGTCCAGTAGCGTTTGATCTTAGAACGTAAAAGGACTGCTTTAAATACCACAACATATCCGTAATAACTACCATCCTCAGTCCCCATTTCTAAAACATTTTTGTGAAAGCTCTATAAGAGTAATATTTTAAATGATATATGCATTGTTTATATCGCCATATAATTATAGGAAGTACGTAGACTATAAAAGTATACATCATTACTCAAACCAAATAGGGGATATGCCTAGACCAGCTGATGGCGGGGTCCGTATAAGGTCATTTGACTCACTACGATTCCCACCCAAGCATCTTCAAAACACAACCTACAATCTGATATCTGATAAAAGGAAGGATATATTGAATAGTGCAGTCCTAGGTACAATGCACCTGAAGAAGAGGTGAAACAGTCGCAGGTGCAAAACATTTGAAAATGATTTGCTTGATCAAGGTTGATATGGAACTTCATAAAAAGAACAACAAAAGCCATCTCAGCTGACGCTGCTGCTAGGACTACCGCCACTGTTGCTGATGGTAGTGGTACTACTACTACTACTACTACTACTACTACTACTACTACTACTACTACTACTACTACTACTGTTGCTGCTATTGCTGCTGCTGCTGTTGCTGCTACTACTACTACTACTACTACTACTACTACTACTACTGTTGCTGCTACTACTACTACTACTGTTGCTGCTATTGCTGCTGCTGCTGCTACAACTACTACTACTACTACTACTACTACTACTACTACTACTACTACTACTACTACTACTACTACTACTACTTCGACGAGCCAATAACGATTATGCGTTCAATTGACATTGTGCTAGGTTGAGTAAAACGTAAGCAACGTTTTGAACGATGAAGAATTTGTACCGGATTTTTGCAGAGTTTTGAATTTTTTAAAACATTTTTTGCAATTGTCTGATAATACAGACATAAACTTGCCCAAATACATCAATAAATTAACATTGATATTTTTTTTGACCGTTGTTAGAATCATCTTTTCGAAGAGATTATATCGTTCTCAGTTGATTTTTGATTCGTTACGGATAGGTTGTCTTTGTTGAAGGTCCGCCCTAGCGAGGTTACCGGTTGTTGCAGATTGTTTGACTTTGTTATATTGTTTGCTTTTGTTGCGCTTTCTTCCCCAGAGGGAACGAAAATTACAGTGAGCATAGAGGAAGTGCAAGCGCGTGCCGGAAGCTACGCATCAGTAGCTGGCCGCGATAATACTGTTGCGCTTGTGAAACAGCTGGAAGTCAGAGAGGTGCCTGTAGACTTCGAGATAGTGAAGAACAGTAAAAAATTGTTAGAAAATGAAGGGTTCAAATTGAAATTGACACCGCCAGAGGAAGTAACAAGGAACAATAATGAAAAAACTGGCAAAGGAGGAAGAGTTGGAAGAGTGCTTAAAAGGGATAAGTCGTGTTGAATTCTACTGTAGAGGAAGGAAGTTTGGCACAGTGGAGGTGCGCTTCCCGACTGTGGAGGAGGCAGCAAAGCACTCCACTGTGACCTTGAAATCGGAAAAATGGGCTCCACTGCCAACTCGAAAAGCGAATACCAAGAGTGAAAACTGGTAGGGTGCCCCCAGAGATCAACGTGATGTGGCTGCTAGTAGCTATCCCGATGGACACCAAAGGTGACCCTCAAGTGCTGCAGGTGAGCCATACAAAACAGCTGAATTGTTGGGGATATCGCCTAGAAGTCATAATCCAGACCACCACACTAGACCTACAAGAGATAACGGAGGAAACTGAGCTGCTAGAGGATGTGAGGCTGCGTGTGGTAGTGGAGGGAAGATCTCCCAAATGCTACCACTGCAGAGAGAAGGGCCATGTTAAGGCAAATTGCATCCTTCTCGACAAGCAAACATCAATGGAGGTGAGACAAGAGGAAAGCAGTAGCAACGGATGAAGTCCAAGAAACACAGAACAGGAAGAGGAAGACACCAAGAACTCCCCGTCCACAAAGAACTGTAAAAAAAGAAGAAAGAACTGAGTGACACACAAACGCCCACACAGCAACAAACACACAAGAATATCGCAGACAGCCCAGAATCTCCAACGAAATATACACCACCTCGCACATACAGTCCAGTAACTCCAGTAAAATATTCACAAGCACTCACAAACACTTCAGGTAGGTATACACAAACAAATACTGACAGTACAGATCCACTAATTGAATACACAAGCAGGCACACAAGAAACACAGAGCAATCATAAATATAAAGCATATGTAACACACTATTCGATGAATGCAGCCATCGAAGAAAAAACTGGGAAAATGAAGTCAGTAATTATGGTTATAGAAGAGGATAACATAAGAGTTCCAGGTATGGAATGCATTTTGATTGACAAGAAAAACTATAGAAAATTAAACGCAAACTTTGGGAACGAAGTAAATCCATTAGGGGTAGAGATAAGATATGACCCTTTGCCACCTGTGGTGGAATTCGAAAAATTGAAGCCACTAAGATAACTATTCGGATAAACGTAGGATTTAAAATAGTGGAAAATATAGTTAAAATGGTACTACTCGGAAGTGGGGTCAAGTAGCAATTACATCTTCATTTTTATATAATTTCATTTCATTCATCCGTTTATGTTTTTTTGTCCCCACTTGTACTGTCTTGTCTGTCCTTGTTCGTCCCAGCTGCGGAAGGCCTTAAGGACTATAAAAGAAATTGTTACAATCATCTCTGTCTTTGGCAAGTGTTTTTTTTCAGCTACACCGTTGCGACCGTAAGGTCTGTTTAAATTTTGTTACCTACTCGCAGGCTTTGTTGATTTGTTTTCTGTTGGGTTCCCGTCAGGAAAACGTCGTTGAATGGTTTTCTTGAAAAAAAAAACAAAAAAAAACACCACTGTTGAATTATTATCCTCCCCTAAATGGAGAGGATTTTGAACTTTTGTGTGACTACTTTTGCTCCCGTGTTGGAACTTTTTTTTAAAAAGAAAACAAAGAAGCCTCCTTTAGAATAAATACCAGTGTGTAAAAAATGCTTTGCCTCCGATGTGGGTGGGCAACAGGAAATCATTTCGCTTGAAAAGGCAGAAATTCAGTCGTTCTTTGGCATGAAAACAGAAGACAGTGGGGAAAGAAAAATTGCTAACCCCACCCGAGTGAAATTATCAACAAAAAAAGAAGAGAAAATCATAATCTACAAGACATTTGACATAGTAAATACAAAACTGGAATACTTTGAAGAAGGACCTATCGAAATATGCCACGGACCGGTGATGAAGCAAATCATGTATCTGGTCCAAGGTACCAAGTACGAACGGTGAAAGCAAGGTTCGAGTCAGCAGAGAAGGTTCGTGAGTACTCGACTTGAACCTTGCAAAACGAGTAAATGGCACTTCTGCCATTGTATCTGGGTCGCAGAACGTCACGGATTCGAATGAAAACCATCTCACCAAAAGTAGAGGTCGCATGGGTTGTGGCTACGTCGCAGTTTCAAAGAGAGGATAAAATTAACTTCATCCAGATTTCCAGATATGCCCCACAGAACCGGAAAGGGCAGACAAGATCCGTGTTGGAGAAGAGACAGTGTTAATGGTGAATGTGGAGGGGAGGAAGCCACGGTGCTTCAAGGGCGGGAAGACGGGGCACCTGAGGTCCAAGTGCTCGCCTCCACAGAAGGAAACCGAGGAGGAAAAGACCCCTAAAGAGGGAAAAGAAGCAGAAAAAGAAGCGGCAGCCCCGGCCAAGGAGGCCATTACTCAGAGGGCGACAGCCAACAACGAAAAAATGTCGAAAGAAACGGAAGAAGAAAAAAAGAGCCAGTAAAGGGAATAGAGACACCATCTGAAGAAAACATTAACTTCCAGACGGTATGTCGTAAAAGAACAAAGAGACAGACGAAGTCGCAACCAAGTCACAAGTGGCGACTCCAAACATTAATTATGTAAAAAGGATAAAAAAAAGTTGGAGCAGTCGCCAGAGAAACCCTGTGATAAAAATAAAGAGATGGAAAAAGGGTGGGGAAGAAATTCAAGAAGCAAAAGCTGGAGGAAAAGGACAAACCAAACACAGTTATGGTAGTATAAAAAAACACCAACCGTTATTTTGAAGGGGTGATTAGGCCTCACCCCAAACCAAAGCTTTCTATAACAACGATGAGAAAAATACCAACACGATTGAAAAAATTTCATATTAACTTTATATAGAATTAAAGACAAGACAGCCTAGAGATATTACAGAGCTTAAAACGCTCCCCAAAATATTTAACCCATCGGTTGAGCCAAGCCTGAAAGAGAGGGGGAGCATATCCCAGTGGTACTGAGATCAATCCCTCTCTACAGATGAAAAGGGCAGGTAAACCCAATTATCTAAGTTGTCTGAATGGCGCGTGACCTGAGGTCGAAGTGGAAGCAAGCTTGTTTCCTCAACGTCCTCACGTCACATATTATAGATGTAATGGTGGCTACAGAGACCAAGTTGGACAAGCTACAGGCCCTCTCGACTCTCCTGAATGGCTATGAGAAAATCAGGTCTCCTAGCCAGAGCGAAGGGAGGGGAGGCGTTGTAGTTTTGCTCCAAAAATGCTTGGCTCTGCAGAGACGTACGATCTTTGTGGACTCAGAAGGTGAATTGATCGTTCTGGATCTAACATTCAGGGATAAAAGCTTCAGATTGATCGGCATTTCGGCGCCTAGTACGGTAGACAAATGGAATGATTTCTATCGACGCCTGGAGAATGTTCTAGTAACGTCAAAGACACTAGTCATGTTAGGAGACTTTAACGCTATTCTGGATGCACGCCAGGATAGTGTGGACTCGAACAATAGGAAAAGTAACTCACGCCTCGTCGATCTGCTGAAACGATTTAGGCTGGCAGATCGATACAGACTTGATTATCCGAGCGTTCTAATGTGGATTTGGAGTAATAACGATGGATCAATCAGGTCTTATATAGACAGGATTATAGTTAACTCTAGAGATAAGTCTAGTTTTAGCTGTCCATAATTTACCTGTGTCTCCTATACGGATCACAAATTAGTGACGTGTAGGATGCATATTGATAAAGTACATAGACATGGATCTGACTACTGAAAGTTGAACAAGTCTCTTTTGGTTTGCGAAGCTTACCGTAATCAGATCAGAAAGTTAGTAATGAGGGTATTAACTAGCAGTGTTAAATAACCGGTGGTAGTATGCTCTCAAACGAGCCATTCGATTAGAGTCAATGAGATTTAGCAAGCAGTTAAGTCTAGATCAGACTAGAATGGAAGGGAAATTAGTTAAGGCCTTAGAAGAGGCGCCGAGAGCGGGCTCTGCACCTCGAGTTTTTGGTGTGAGATCGGTCTTGGACTAACACCTTAATGCCAAACACGAAGGACGCCGGGTCCGAGCAAAAGTACGTACACTGAGCGGTGAGGGTATCAACATCACCGGGTGGACTCGCACGATAGAAACCCAACGTGGCATTGAAGCTACGATAATGTCTTTGGAGGGTGAGCATCGACGAACGATCCAAGGACTGGAGGAGATGTTTGAGGCTTTTTACGAGCACTTTGCCACGTTCTTCGGGAGGGGCGGGGCGCTGGACCATAGGAATGCCATTCAGGATTTCCTGACCGGCAAAATTCAACAAACCGAGAGATGGTAATGGTGATCCGGTTCACCATTATTAACTCTCAGATCACTGCTCTTTGTTCTTCTTTGGTGCACATTGCTAGTGGAGCACTCATGCTTACACTGTAAAGCCAGAAGGAAAAGTGGCGCGATCAGGCTCAAACTTCGATCACGTGACCACAATAATACCAACTATAAGCACTCGTGTGTAGAAGGCAGTGTGACAATAATAAAGATATGTTATGGCGAAAGAAATTGTTTACTTCCCCTCGTATATTTGTATGTGTACGTATATATGTACGTACATATATTTATTACTGAAATGTGGTCACTAGACATGATACAAATAGCAATGAAATATTCCTAGCATTCAGTTCGAATGTGTTTGATTTCAAGAGGAATAACTTCTATTAGGCAAGGCGTCTTGTGATACTGAAATTAAAGAAGAATCTTAATAATTGAAATTAAGGTTTAATTCTCCGGAAAGTTTTTAAAAATTTAGTTGTTCTACATGTTCAAAAACTGGATTCATTAGATTCTGAAGTGTATTGTTACTGAAATCGAAATAGCATAAATACTTGTCTCAATTTGAATGGATTCATTTCATAACTCCAGAAAAATTGTTCCTGGCAATATTTCTGATTATCTAACCAGAAAGAAAATTAAAATATGCATATTTTAAAGACACGTGCTATCGAGATCTATAATAATGTTACTTCAGGTGAAATGTCTTCACTATATCCCCTAGAATGCAATTTTTGCAATTTAGCAATATTGTCTATCCTACCGCTTCGAAAAGGAGAAAAAATTACTATCAGCCTCATATTTCGTTAGAGTTTATGTGATTTAAATTTTTAAAGTATGTTGAAATATACTTTTCAGTCACGGTAATATATGTACAACGAAAGTTCTATGTTTAAGTGTTAAAATATACTTTCATTCTTTTATTCTATTACTTGTCTCAGTCATTTCACTGCGGACATGCTGGAGCACCACCTTAAAGAGTTTTAAATCGAATAGACAGACCACAGGACTTACTCTTTCTACGCCTAGTACTTATGTTACCGGTTCCTTTGGCCGAACCGGTACTTTACGGGGGCATGTTTGCCAAATGATGGTGGCGAGACAAACTCAGACGCAGGGACAAATACACACACACAATCACAAACACACCCACATATATTTATGCAT
>NC_142934.1:59166324-59178824 GCF_046866305.1 Octopus bimaculoides | reverse complement strand
TTTATACCCAGAGTATCATATTTAATATATTTAATATATTTAATGTATCTAATTTGATTGTCTGCATAGTTGCCTCTCTCTCTCTCTTTCTGTATATATATCCAACCGGCTTCTTTCAGCTTCCTTCTTCCAAATGCACTCACAACGCCTTGGCGTCTTGCTCAGTCCTTGCCATACAGTGGGACTGAACCTGGAACCATGCGGTTAAGAAGCAAGTCTTTTTTACCACAGAGACACGCCTGCGCCTCTATTTATCTAATTATACGAACAGTAACGATCATCAATATTATAGATGCCGTAGTACCATTGTAACATGGTTTTATGGAAGTGGACAGGAGCATAACATATGTAGACATTATACAACACCAGAAATAAATCTTCGCGCGCGCACAACCATAGCTATGCAATAAAGAATTTCACTTCAAAATTCACAGATTTTTGAGTTCGATTTCATTGTGTAATGCTTTGGGTCACCATGAAGATGTGAGTGAAATTGCGTTGACGAAAAACTATATGAAACCCGCCGTATAAGCAGTACTTTTGGTAGATATAACCCGTCACCAGGTTCAGCACCATTTACAAATGGACCTTGGGTTCTACTAGTAAAGTACATTCTGTCACAAGTGTCAGTATGGGAATATATTGTTTCCCATTACAGCACTACGTTAGTCGTGGTTTCTTTTTTCTCTTTTCTCTATCAGATTTTGGTGCATTAACTTTTTTCTCCGACTTTGCCCTATATCACTCAGTAACTGTACTAATAAGAGAAAGTAGCTAAGTATATATCATTGCTTTTATTCATCGAGGCTTTTAAAACTAAGAACAAAAAGTGATACTATCGAGTAATTTCTCTCGAGATCAGCCTCGGTGGGGGTAAAACTGATCAAAAGCGTTCCAGCAGTGGCGATCTAGACTTTCTTATATTTGTAGTATGCATCTGGGACCTTTAGTAACCATTTTTGCAATTATAGAATTTGAATTGAGGGAGATGTGCCAACTATTTCTAGTACTTCGAGCTTGGTGGCCTGAACTCCTTATTTGGCATGTAATTTTATTTACTAAGGTGATAAAAAAAATGTGGAAAATAGATTATCAATACAACAGACGCATTCTTCCCAGAAACCGTATAAGATTTTGAACAAAAGCCAACACATTAGTAAAAGCGTCATAAAAAATGTGCTGCCGTCATGAAGAGATAAAACGCTCTGTCTTAACATAAAAATACTTCCGCGAACTAAGTGTCTCACATATTATTGAAAACATCATTCTGATTTGAATTTTTAAAACGTCCTACCTAAACAGGAAAAATTGTTAATGCTTAGTGCTAGATCGGCTCTGGTTGAGCAGTTCTATGATCAAAGGTGTTCTAACTGTGACCATCGCGTCGTAGAAAAGAATTCGAGGTAGCCATAATTCTAACATCGTTATTTTCTGAAACAATACACCAGATCTTTAAAAATGAATACCCTCAAAATATACATTTGAGATAACATTGTTCTATACAAACCCTAATATTCACATTGGTGAAGAAAATGATCTGTGATATCCATGTAAAGATTCACAACCTTAGACAACAACAGTAGTGATCTTATGGGAATAAGACAAGTAAACTAATCAGTAGCCAGTAGCTGATACACAACACTGATAATGACAAAAACATGCGAGAGTGTTTTAATAATTGACATAGCAATCCCAAATGACTATAACGATGCACAGTGCAGAAATCTGATGAAATGATATAAAATACCAGTGATTTATTGATTGATTCGAACAATACGGAATGTAAGAATTGCCTTCATTATTCCATTTGTAATCTGGAATGATACACAGCACCAGGGAACTGTAAATATTGTTAGAGTATTCTCATTAGGCATTTTATTCAAGCTCCATTATTTGATAATAGAGTTAATTCTTTGGGATTACAACAGAGATAATTCTTTGGAATCAAGAAAGGGAAATCTTGATGTATCCCTTAATTAATAATATTAATGATTTCTTTTATTTGCCACAGGAAAGACAGATGATGGAACATTGCAGATTAAATTACAAAACTCGGGAGTTTAAGCAAAATCTATTGAGGGGAAAACAGGCGTGAAGAAGCAACAATATACAAAATGCATGAAATGGTAGATCACCACAAGGATATAAAAACAACAAAAACAATAAAAAAAACTAGAAATCCTACAGATCAAAGATTACACTGACTAACAAAGGCAAGTATCTATTTTAAGCTGTATTTTCCGAAATATTGGTAGATTATTAGAGAAAATAAATTTACGTAACCCATATTCATCGCTCTAATCGAACTCTCAACAAATCGAACAATAAAAAAGTACATGGAAAAAGATTTCGTTGGCTGTAGCTTTTACTGCAAACCAGCAACCTCCACTAATAGCATTGATAAGTCAAGAACTTCAGGAAGTTGTTTATACTTCCAGGATTGAAAATCCTCCGGAATAGATAGTTCAGTTGATTTTCGTTGGCATCTTGAGTTCCCACAAGACGTTTCTACTCTTGCTCACCATGAATCATTTATAGAAAGCAAGGGTTGATGTACAATTAATAATGCTACTCCACTGGCTGTAAACTGTGGGTACCTGGGAATGTTGCATTCAAACTTAATCTTCGCTTAAGTCATAACTGCATCTCTTTCAAAGAGTCAAGCTGTATATAAAAGGACATGGCTGACAAACGGCCAGCATACTATCCGAGTATACGAGAATGTCAGTCGATGTCACAGTTTCTGTACATGGCAGTACATAATCGGCTACGACATACCTATCCCTTCGTGTATAGGGTGTTAGCAACAGGTGGACGTTCTCGAGGAAGAAAACCCATCCATTCTGCAAGTGTTGAAATAGTAAACCAGGCGCTTCAATCTAGTTATATGAAATTTAAGAGTAAGGCACAACAATCAGACAGTATTAAAGGATAAAGGTGATGCATGTATTTACCAGCTCTATCAGGCCTTTTGAAAGATAGCATCCTCCTAGCCTGTTTTTAGGCTTGCAGCTTGCAATCTCACCCTTGTTCATATCCACCTGGAGGGCTTCCTAGAATGAAACCCCAAATCTCACAACAGGACTGTCGGCGTTATCGGTTGTTATGATGCTGTGATGTATAACATCCATCATGTACTTGCGCTCCAGATGCTGAGCCATAACTCCGTTGAGTTGACTTAATTAATATGCTCTCCGATTAGGCTCATGTATTCATCCTCTGTGCGACAACCTCTCTTCAGGTGGTGTCAAACAACAACATAGTGACTCATCTTCGTATACCATCATGGACTTCCTCTGTGTCATAGTTCAACAATTCTTGAACAGAAATAATAGCCCAAATGCCAAAACGAGCAAAAGATGGGAACAATCTTGACTTTCGGAGCGTATAATTCGAAACGATTCAGAAAGATATCCCTTTACTCTGATCACTTTTTTGACCAACTGCAGTTAAACTCTATAGCGATACAACCTCTGAAACTTGAAACGAACTCAGCTTCCCTATAGACATCCATTAAATGCCAACAGTCGATATTATTTAGAGCCTATGATAGACATGATTAATACACTCACCACCTCTGTCATTTAATACCACCAATCCGTCGCACCTTATCCCATACTTCATATTTCATATGAGGTGCCTGCTCCATCGACCCTTGGAGAATCGATGAGCTTCACATCACAAGAATGCCCATCTATTGCTAAAACTCTCTACACGGAAGTATGGGTATGTTTATAACTCACATTTTCCGACATATCACAGGTGGAGATTACGTAGTTAGATGTGCCGGGAATCGTGTAAGTTTACATTTTACTGGACATACTATTGACAACATGCATCAATTTCTTCGACAATCACTTGTCAAAAGAGGGGTGAACAAGTGTAGAGTGTGTCCATAAACAAACCAGATGATTTTCCTATTTTACACTGCAACTGACGAGATTAGCTTTCGTGACATTCCATTAGATGAGATGAGCTCATCCACCCAACGCCATTTTGCAGGCGTTTGATGAGGGACCTCAATCTCTCTCTTGGTCCAAATTCCGATCTTAACGACCAGGCACATACTACCATATGCCCTGTGTCCACGAAGATTATACGTGTCTGCAGAGCCAAGCTTTTCAGAGCAAAATTGCAACATCTCCTTTCCCCCCCTGTCCGACTGGGAGACATGGTTTTCTCATAGCCATTCAGGAAACTTGAGAAGGCCCGCAGCTTTTCCAGCTTGGTCTTAGTAGCAACCATCACATCAATTCTGTATGACCTGAGGTCGTCAAGGAAACAAGCCTACTTCCTCTTCGAGCCCAGTCCAAGAATATTCAATCTGCGTAGCCATGTCAGAAACAAAAAAAGAAGAAAATTAGAGCCTACCTGCTATTTTCATCTTTCGAGTGGAATCGATCTCAATATTACTGAGACCGGTTCGCCCCCTCCTCCTTTCTCTCGTATAGGAACGGCTCTACCGGCGGGTTAAAAAATTTCGGTAGCTAGTTCAACTGCGCTATTTCTTGAGGATGAGTTGCATAGTATGCATTTAATATGAGCATCAGTTTTCATTATAATATTTTTAGTCATCAATCTTGTGTTGCTCAATCAAGCCTCTTTCTGCTGTCGTCTCAGAACTATGGAACCACCGATGAATTTCAATTTGGCTTACTTTCTCCGTTTAATCTCTTGCAATTAATGATCATGGCATGGTTTTTCTTTTTAAATTCATTTTTCGATAATATATCTTAGAAAAAAGCTATCATTAACCTTTTTTGATTCCTGCTCCTCATTCTCCTCTTCCTACCCTCCTCTTTCCCTCCTCCTTCCTCTCATCCTTCCATTCTCCTCTCCTCCTTCCCTTCTCCTCTCCTCCTCTCCTCCTTTCCTCTTTCCCTCCTCTCCTCCTCCTCCTCTCCTCCTCCTCCTCTCCTCCTCCTCCTCTCCTCCTCCTCCTCTCCTCCTCCTCATCTCCTCCTCCTCCTCCCCTCCTCCTCCTCCTCCTCTCCTCCTCTATCCTCCCCCTCTCCTCCTCCTCCTCCTCCTCTCCTCCTCCTCCTCTCTTCCTCCTCCTCTCCTCCTCTCCTCCTCTCCTCCTCCTCCTCTCCTCCTCCTCTCCTCCTCTCCTCCTCTCCTCCTCTCCTCCTCTCCTCCTCTCCTCCTCCTCCTCCTCCTCCTCCTCTCCTCCTCCTCTCCTCCTCCTCCTCCTCCTCCTCCTCCTCCTCCTCCTCCTCTCCTCCTCTCCTCCTCCTCTCCTCCTCCTCTCCTCCTCCTCTCCTCCTCTCTCTCCTCCTCTCCTCTCCTCCTCCTCTCCTCCTCCTCCTTCCCTCCTCCTCCTCCTCTTTCCCCTCCCCCTTCCCATCCTTCCCTCCTCCTCCTCTTCCCCCTCCCCCTTCCCCTCCTTCCCTCCTCCTCCTCCTCCCCTCCTCCTTCCCTCCCCCTCCATCCCCTCCTCCTTTCCTCCTCCTCCTTTCCTCCTCCTCCCTTCCTCCTCCTCCCCTCTTATTATTATTATTATTATTATTATTATTATTATTATTACTATTATTATCATTATTATTATTATTATTATTATTATTATTATTATTATTATTATTATTATTATTATTATTATTATTATTATTATTTTATGTTTGACTTTTGTTTTGCATTTGTACAAGTTGGATCCAAGTCTCACCCAGAGACCTCAAGAGACAACAAGTTAGAAGTTCATGTAGGTGTTATGCCTAGGGTACCATATATTTGGATTTGTACAGTTTTGTTCAAGTGAACGTTTAAGAAACCATAAGAAAATTATGTGTTTGCTTTAAAATTTGAGATCACATAGACAGTATTTTACGTATGATATGGGCAGTTCCCATGAGCACTATCTTTTGAACTTCAGCCATTTTGGGGTTTCCTGGAATCTGATCTAGGTAGTAATCAGCCCGTTTCGCTGTCATTCCCAGGGCACATATGACAATAGGTATTGTTTTCGTCTTCAGATTCCACATTTTGCTAATTTCTATTTCAAGATCTTTATATTTGCTCAGTTTTTGGTAGGTCTTGACAGATACGTTTATATCGATTGGGACAGTCATATCAATGAGGAGGCATGATTTTTGTCTGAAGTCTTTCAGTATGATGTCTGGCCTATTTGCGTCTATTTTTCTGTCAGTTTGAATGGTGAAGTTCCAGAGGAGTGCAATGTGATCATTTTCAAGTACTGGGGGTGGTTTGTGTTCCCACCAGTTTTTATCATGGGGCAAGTCCAGGTTTTTGCATATTACCCAGTGAATATATTGTGCAGCTCTATCATGCCTGTTGAGATACTCTGTAGGCGCAAGCAGACTGCACATGGAGACAACATGATCGATGGTCTCATTTTGTTGTTGGCATATACGACATAATGGGGAGCTGCCGTTCTTTAATATGTTGGCCTGGTAGTTCTTTGTAGGTAGGCATTGATCTTGGGCTGCTATGATAAACCCCTCTGTTTCTGATTTCAAGCCAGAGGCCATTAACCATTGGTGGGTAAGGGCTTTGTCAATATCTGCATTATTCGCTCTCTTTTGGTATTTGCCATTGAGAGGTTTTCCATGCCATTTTTCAGTCATAATAGCTAAGGCAGCAATTTTAGCACGGGTTTTCAAGCGCTTAGCTTTTTCTGCAGGTGTTTCTAGTTCGTCTAATTCTTGAATTTGTTGCAATTGGAATTCACTTAGATATTCCTTTGCCTGTTTTGTTACTGAGTAAGATGCTTTCTTGCTTTAATATTTTAAGACAAGTTTTAGCATCCAGTCCTCAGAGTTTTTCAGATAGGTGTCTAGGCCAATTGTGGCTACCTTCATTGATAATGCCAGCTGTAAAAGTCCTCGGCCTCCTTCTTTTCTTGGCAGATAAAGACGTTCTATATCTGCCTTAGGGTGGTGCATTCTATGCATTGTCAACAGTCTTCGTATTTTTCTGTCAACATTACATATTTCAGTAATTGACCAGTTAACGATGTTGAAACTGTAAGTCACGACTGGTATGGCTAGAGCATTGATCGCTTCGATCCTGTTTCTCGCGTTCAGCTCTGTCTTCAGTATTGCTCTCACCCTGCGATAACATTCTCTTCTGATCCTTTCCCTCATCACTGAGTGCTTGATATTGTCCCCTTCAATTACCCCTAGGTATTTGTAACTCTCCGCTGGTTCTAACTCTTTTATGACATTTTGCTGGTCAAGGTTCACATTAGATGTATTTGTCATTTTTCCTTTGATAAAGGTAGCTTTTGCACATTTATCAAGGCCAAATTGCATCCTGATGTCATCACTGAATTGTTTAACAATCGCTAGTAGGCCTTTGAGTTGTTGGTCATTTTTTGCAAAGAGCTTTAAATCATCCATGTAAATGAGATGATTTATATTTTTATCAAATATTTTATAACCATACTGTGCATCATTGAGCAATTTTGAGAGCGGTATTAGGGTTAGACAGAAGAGGAGTGGTGATAGTGAGTCACCCTGGAAAATGCCACATGAAATTCTTACATCTCCAGCATTTAGAGATTCATTGTCATTGTTCAACATCAGTGTGGTTCTCCATGATCTCATACTTACAGATAAAAAGTTTCGCAGAGTAGGAGCTATTTTATACATTTCCAGACATTTCCTAATCCAGCTATTTGGTAGGCTATCAAAGGCCTTTTTATAGTCTATCCAGGCTATTGACAAGTTTTTGTGTCGCTTGTGACAATCTTCTAAGATCATCTTATTGATGAGTAGCTGATCTTTACAACCATAAGATCCACGTTTACATCCCTTTTGCTCATTAGGGAATATGCTACTTTCTATTAAAAAACTATAGGTGTACTCGGTTAGGACAGATGTTAGCGTCTTATACATTGTTGTTAAGCAGGTTATGGGGCGATAATTTTTTGGTTCGTTTGTTTCCTCATTTTTTGGAAGCAGGAATGTTAAACCATTAACTAGCCAAGAGGGCATCAAACTAGGATTTTGCAAAACATCGTTGTAAAGTTTTGTTAGCAGTTCATGGCTTTCTGGGAAGGCATTCAACCAGAAGTTAGGAATTTTATCCTTTCCTGGAGACTTCCATTTGCTTGATCTCTTGAGAGCAGATCTTATATCTTCTACCTTGACCCCCTCCCACTTTTGCTCCTCTAAGGAGTCTAGGTCTGTAGATATTCTATCAATCCAAGGGGCCTTTTCATTGTGTGTTTTTTCTTCTGCCCAGATTTTATTCCAAAATTCTTGCACTTCTTCTTTTGATGGGACAGACTTTATTGTTACTGGTGTTTTCCCTATCTTCCTGTAGAAGTTTTTGGGGTTATTTTTGAACATGTTATTATCTCGGAAGAATCTAACACGCTTTTCATACCTTGCTATGCGGGCAGCTTTAGCACATACCTTTTGCTTGATGGTTTCTATGATGGCATCAATGTCAACTATGGTTTTCATATTATATTTTTTCTTTAGTTTATGGGTCTTTGTAGGTTTGATACTCTTGTCAAGTTTAAGGTTTTTCAAACATTCTATGTCAGATCTAAGCAGCTTAATTTGGTGTTGAATGCGTTCTTGCCAAGAAGGCTTTTTGTGGGAGTGTTGTCTTTTTCTAATCTTTTCACCACATAGAATCGTTGAGATTCTTGCGGATGCATAGTACAGGTGGTTGAGATCTGTAATATCAACATCATTAGCTGAAATTATATCCTTAAGTGCAAGGCGGATTTTACCAATTATTTTCAGGTTTTGGTTAGAATTGCGAATTTTGGGGAGAGTGTCGCGTTCATTCATACTAGTTTCTTTAATTTTCAGCCTTTCAATCATGATTTGATTTTTTAGATCATGTAGTTCTGTTGCGTCGATTTCTGTATGACATCCTTCATCTATTTGATTTTCACCTGTATTAGTGTTTATGGTTGGTTCAGAGAGTATTTCACTTTGCCTATCAGTTACCTTAACTCTTTCGATCATTACTGTACTTTCATCAGCCTTGGGTTGGTTTATAATTATTTCCTCTGTAGTATCTTCTTTAGCTGCAGTTTCATTCTTTTTATCCTTTACTGCTTGCTTAATTTGGTCAATCTCTACTTCAGTTAGTAATTTTTTTTTCATACTGTTATTATTATTATTATTATTACTATTATTATTATTATAATTATCATCATCATCATCGTCATCATTATTGAGGCGGTGACCATGTAGAATCAATAAAACGTTTGCATTTCGTCCGCCTTTACATTCTGAGTTCAAATTAGCTGCCATGTTTTCGCCGTCGATAAAATAAACAACCAGCCAAGTACTGAAATTGATGAAGTTGACTAATTACCTTTACCTAAAATTACTTGCCTTGTGCAAAACTCGAAACAATTATTAATTTCCCTTGCGTTACATGAAGAATTGACGAAACGTCTCTCACATAGGAAAAGGTCAATGTTTTAAAATATTTAGTTTGGACGTTTATAGCTTCGGGATAAACTACATATATTTGATGAAGTGATTAGGAAATTGTTGTGAATGTGATAAGCTGAACATGACGTAGATGAAAAAGGATTTCGGCAATAGTAATACATAATTAGACAATTTAGAGGTATAGGAACTCTCGTAACAGTAATGCATGCGCACACTTCCACACAGAAACACACACACACACACACACACACACACACATGGAGAGAGAGAGAGAGAGTTTGAGAGACAAATGTATATATTACACACACATCGACACATATTTATGTGCGTATATGTGTGTATGTGTATGATGCGTATATATATTTGTGCATATATATATATATACATATATATATATATATATATATATATATATATATATATATATATATATATATATATATATATATATATATATATATATATACATACATACATACATACATACATACATACATACATACATACATAATACATACATGTGTCTTTGCAAAATGGAATAGTTGTTGTCGTTAGTAGATGAATGAATATTTGAAGTAGTTGTGGGCTTCAAAAGTTCACTTTGCAACTAATGTAGTTTCTAATTGCAAGTTCGGTATTTTAAGTAAGTGTCTTTTAGTAAAATCCTGGGCTGAACCAGTAACTTCAGAGTAAGTCATAAACTGTGCGGAAGCCCATAGTATGTATATGCGTGTTGTGTAATTAAATACATATATGTATGCAACTAATTGCGGAGTTTCATATGTGAAAACCATGTGAAATTCTGCACACAATTGCTAATATGAACTATTAAGTGCACTACTAAACATGCATAATGCAGGTATAATTATGTGAGCCAGGGGATAGTTGTGTATATGTGTGTGTATGAACATATAAAAATAAAAATCAATTTGAATGTAAGGGAGATAATAATTCGAACAGATGCTTGTTTACTCTAAAATCTCGTGCAACGTCGTGTGATTTTATTCTGTTTTCATCCCAGACAGAGACGAACACCAAAGTTTGATAATTGCTAAGAGTTATATATATTTCTCATAACATGAAACCAATGATACCCTGGTCATCACACACACACACACACACACACACACACACACACACACACACACACACACACACACACACACACACACACACGCATGCACGCACACACGCACACACGCACACACACACAGACACATACACAGACACACACACACGCACACACACGCACACACACACACATATATATATCGGACTATAGATAACCAAATTACAACAGGTATATAGTCCATATTTTGTATTATAGTGCATTGTTGTACCATTCAAAACTTTTTATTCTTATATATATGTATGTGTATATACATGTAAAATCCAAGGAACGAGGTGTAGAAAGATAGTGAACTTCAAGCAATTAGTAGAAGATGTATACATAAAAAATCTTGCGGTAAGAATAGTGTTTTATTGGTTCGGAAGGTTGTGAATTTTCCCGTATCGAAGTACGATAAGCTAAAAACAATTCTTTTACATTTCCCGGTCGGCAGCCAGGGTTGCTGAGTATGCGAATAAAAATCAAAGAGTAAAGGAAAGGCCTAGAAAAACTATCCGGGTCACGTATGTTTCATAGTAGCATATATCCAAGCGAGGCGTATACTGCAGGCTACCCTTCAGGTCAAAGGTATCTTCACTATATGAAGTTTAGCTTGTCGTTAGGAGGCCCATGTTAATACACTGAGAATTCGATTAGAATGCATAGAGAGCACAGTTTTAGTGGAAAATATAATTATGAAAATAAATTAGGAATATAAGAAAATAGGACAACAAAAAAATATAACGGAGTGGGAGAGTCTACATGTGAAGTATTTAAACGGAGTCATTTCACAGATGGTTTTCAATAGGGCCATTTAGACCGAGTCAGAGAGAGAGGGGAAGAGGATAGTGTGGAGGGAAGGGGAGGGGATGGGGAAAGTATTTGTGGTCGATGGGAAGACAAGCTTCTTTCAATTTCCGTCTGCTAAATACGCTCACAAAGCTCAAGCCGGCCCACACAGCAGCAACGCCTGCACCTAAGATGTGCGTGTATATATATATATATATATATATATATATATATATATATATATATATATATATATATATATGTATGTATGTATGTATATATATATACGAGGCAAAGTCAAAAATTATCAGCACTTTCGCCATAACACATCCTTATCATTGTCACACTGCGTTCTGCGCATGCGTGCTTATAGTTGGTACTATTGTGGTCACATGATCAAAGTTTGAGCCTGATCGCGTCATGGTTCTTTCTGACTTTACAGTGTAAGCATGACCGCTCCGCTAGCAATGTGCACTAAAGAAGAACAAAGAGCCAACGTTTACTCGATCGCTACAACAATGAAGGCGAGGAATTTTTGAGCAAAATAATCACAGATGAAACATAGGTCCGTTATTATGAGGCAGAAACCAAAAGACAGAGTATGGAGTGGAAACATCCTGGTTCGCCAGCGACGAAGGATTTCAAGACTTAGTCTTCCGCAGGAAAGGTGATGTTATTCCGTTTTTGGGACTCAAAAGGGCGTATACTGGAAGGCTACCTGGAAAAGGGGTGTACGATCAACAGTGCAAGATACAATGCTTTGCTGGCCAAGAAACCGAAGCCAGCAATTCACACCAATGGCCGAAACCTATCGCCGAAGAAAGTTTTTGTTGCCGCATGACAACGCATGCTTACACACGGTCGCCCTTACCGTTGAAACCATTAATCAGTTGGACGTTGAGGTGCTGGAACAGCCTGCCTACAGCCCAGATCTCACCTCTTCCGACTATCATATCTTTGGACTGCTCAAAGATAGTTTACGCGGTCATCGATTTCCTGTAGATGACGCGAAGGAAGCGGTGCATAAATGGTTGCACGACCATCCGGAAACCTTCTCCTTTGAGGGAATACAGAAGCTTGTGGACTGCTGGATCAAGCGCATCTAAAAGGAAGAAGACCATACAAAAAAATGACGTACTAGTTTATCCCCTGCTTTTGTGTAAATACATTGAAAAAAAAAAGAATTTAAACTGACATATGTTAATTTATTAGCATAATATTAT